>NW_007233879.1:0-20326 GCF_000164805.1 Carlito syrichta | reverse complement strand
AGACAGCTGGCTGCTACCAACCTCGTGCCCGCTAGAGGAGTGGCCGGAACAAGTCGCCATTCTACATCTACAAGGGACCTTTATAGAACTCTCGCCTTCAGAAATCTTCACCTTCAGCGCTTATCTCTGGGCCCTGTTCTGGCTGGTTCTGTGCCCTTCCCCCACCTCACCCCACAATGCCCACATCCAGCAGGAAGCAGCCAGAAAGAATAACGACACCCCTCTCCCAAATAAACAGAAAAGGTGGGAATGAAAGGCACGGGGAACAGCCAGAAGGATGTCTCCCGAGATGGCGCCAACACTAGGGAACCTAACAAAGACAACAAAGGCCGTAAATTCCTGCCTCTCCCGTGCGTGCGCGAAACTTAAACTCATGTACAAACATTATCTCCCTATAGGAATACTACCTCATAGCTCCCTCCAATAAAGACCCTAAGATGGCTCTGGCTGGCACGGCCAGGCTCAGAGAGCACAGGCCGCCCCCTCCCAAAACCGATAAATACAGACCTCTCTCTCACCCTCTCTCTCTCACTCCCTTTTCCCACCAGGCGGTTACAGACCTCCTTCCCTCTCCCTGTAGCCGCTGCTCTAATAAATCTCTTGGCCTCAAAGGGTACCGAGTCTCACTGGAGCCATCGTCCTTCAGGGAGAGAGACAGCTTTACAAATTTATGTCCTGTTTATAGGCAAATAGGTGGAAGGCAGAACTTTTTTTTTTTTTTGAGTTGAAGTCTTACTTTGTTGCTGGCTGAAGTGCAGTGGCACATCGCGGCTACCACTGCTTCAACCTTCTGGGCTCAGAGGATCCTTCTGCCTCAACCTGCCGAGTAGCTGAAACTACACACCTTCCGAGTAGCCACAACCTTCCGAGTAGCTGGAACTGCCCCACCACATATGGCTAATTTTAAAATTTAGTTTAGAGAGGAGGTCTTGCCAAGTTGTCCAGGCTGGTCTTGAACCCCTGGGCTCAGGCCTTGACCTCCCAAAGTGCTGGGATTACAGGTGTGAGCCACTGCACCCAGCTAGAAATCTTTTTCTTATATCTGCTTTTTTTTTCTTTCTAGTTTTGAGTTTTCAGCTCAAAATAATCCTTATACTAAAGTGGCATATTTTGCAGTGAAATGCTCTGCAGCCTCTGATAATGGGGAAACAGTGAGAAACCAGTCAGTGCAGGATGGAAATTGATGGTGTTTGTGTATATCATGGCAAAAGTATTTGATAAAACTTTTACTTGAAAGACACACTAACTCCTATAATGGAAGGGGTTGAAAAGAACAACTTTTGTGTACTCTGAGTTTTTAGCAAGAAATTCAATAAAGAGTCAAGCTCAGGCAAGACTTGGACAGTTTGTAATCAGAGATATAAAGGAATGGAAAGAGTATAGAGCTTGGAGCCTCATAAGTTAGAAAGGCCAACTACTTCTGAACCCCTCAAAGTTTTTCTCAAAGACCCACTAAGATATTTTTGCAACACAAAGGAAGCCAGGCCTGTGGCAGAGATCAGATTAAGACTGTGATTTTCCTATCCAAACATATTGTTTCAGATGACCTCGAGGTAACTTTCACTGAAAAGAAGAAAGAAGGTCAGTGTTGTGTTCAGAGGGCAAGAAATAAAGCAGGCTGAAGAAGTATACCTGGAAGCCTGGCTCGGTGGCTCAGCCTGTAATCCCAGCCCTTAGAGAGGCTGAGATGATGGGATTGCCTGAACCCATAGGTTCAAGACCAGCCCTAGCAACTTGGTGAGACCTCATCTCTACAATAAATCAAAATTAGCTGAGTGTGGTAGTGCACTTCTGTAGTTCTGGCTACTTGGAAGGCTGAGGTGGAAGGGTTGCTGGAGCTCAGCAGGTCAATGCTGGGATGGTTGTGAGCGTGCCAGCCTGGGCGACGGAATGAGAGGCCAACTCAAAAAAAAAAAAAAAATATGGCTGGAAAAAAGTGCTGAGTGTGGATACTGGCACACACAATAGACAATAGAAAACATACCAGAAGCCTATTAAAGTTTTGAGGGAATTGTATTGCCAAATAAAGAATAAGTCTAGTTTGTAAAAACCTGTTATCGTTCAATCCTAAATCAGTTCTAAAGTAGGGCACACTTTCTAATCTACTTTAGATTTGGCCCTGGTAGTAACAGATGGAAAATACCTTCTATAATGCAAATCTGGGTCCATAGAAAACATGGGAGTTATTTCCAGATAGCAATTGAGCTAACCAGACAACTTACTTCAATGCCAGAACAAAGTTATATGATTTTTTTTTGCCCAGGAGGACTTGATAATTCCTGTGTACCAGTGACTTCTGTGTATTTTCTACTTTTCCCTTTTCTAATTGTTAAATAAAATTATGGGACACTATTGTTCCAGACTAAGCTTCTGCACTATGCCCCAACAGACCAAATAAAAATGGAGTCATTAGTGCTAAATTCTAGCAATCAATTTGAAGCTTTAAAAAAGCAGATACATTCCCAAACAGACCAGTTTTTGTTCTCCCAAAAGCATTAGATTCTAGTATAATAAGGAAATCTCTGTTCTCTAATCTTTACAAAAATAAACCTGAAGTAACCGGTTTTTTCTACTGTCCTGATTCCTTGCTCCCATCTCACAAAACCCACTGTTCTATTTCCCAGTAGGATTTGACACCAAATAAATTCATTTATGATGTTGACTGAGTGATGTCAATGCCTAAATTCTTGGTCAACTCCTGAAAATTGAGAGGTTGACCAAAAGGGGGGAATTGTTTCATCAAGTTTAGCCTAAAGCTGCCTCCTAACACTCTTAAGTTCAGTTTAAAGGTTTCTCTGTAGAGAGCTGTAACCTAACTGGATGTACAAACAAACCGCAAACTACTCTTGCACCAATTTTGGAGTTTCGGCCAATCCCGGGTGGCCACTGTTCAGCAAACTGTGTTCAAATAAGATGAATATCCTGCTGCAACCCAACCAGCTATTTCTGTATCTCCCTTCCATGTTCTGTGTATCACTTCCCCTTTTTTGTTTGTAAATAATACGCAACCTTGTTGCAGCCCCAGAGTTGCTCTGAACCTATTCTGATTCAGGGCCTACCCACTTTGTGAATCTTTCTTTGCTCAGTTAATCTCTGTTAAATTCAAGTTGTCTTTTTATTTTAACAAGTAGGAACTTTATTATGGTTATCTTGTTCTGCTCCATCACTGAATATAGGTTGTGGGATGGGGTAGGGTAAGGAGTCTCTGAGTGATTCTTTCAAAACAGGACTGCTTACACAGGGGCTATTATGTGAGAAAGCAATAAACTTAGTTGTCCTTTAAGCCAATGTATGATTGGATGTTTTGTAATAACAGTGTAGCCCTCACCCTAAAAAATGCAGACCCTTGCTTTCAGTTCTCCCCTAAATGCCACTCATACAATGAACCTGTGTTTATTAGCCTTTTGCCAAGAAAGATATGAAAGCAATGACTGCATTTAACTTTATAACAAAGGATTAGCATAGTATATAACTTTAAACAGAATGTTAGAATTTTCTTTTTTTTGCCAATTGCCCTTTCCCAGAGCTCTCATGGGAGACTTCTCATTGGCATGCTTTGCTTAGTCCTGGTCTCCTACAATAAATGATAATCTCCTAATTTCCAAGTCTAATACCTCAGCACTCATATCCTGTGCTTTTTCATAGTGTTTGATGCTCTTGACTACTTTTTTTTTTTTTTTTGAGTTGGAGTCTCACTTCGTCACCCAGACTGGAGTGCAGTGGCACGCTCCCGACCATCGTAGCCTCTACCTGCTGGGTTCTAGTGATCCTTCCGCCTCAGCCTTCCAAGTTGCTGGAACTGCGCTACCACACCCGGCTAATTTTTGACTTCTTGTAGAGATGAGATCTTGCCAAGTTGCCTGGGTTGGTCTCGAACCCATGGACTCAGGCAATCCATTCACCTCGGTCTCCCAAAGTGCTGGGATTACAGGCTAAGCCACCGAGCCTGGCCCTGACTACTTTTTTTTCCCCCAATAATGTCCACTCCTGGTGTTATTTTGCCCTTGTGACTATAAAATAGTAGTCACAAAGGTGCTGTGCTGGTCTTTCCATCCATCTTTCCAATGAAATTAGTTCTCAGGGTGAGATCTCAACTCCCTTTTACTCTTATTCTACACATTCCCTGGTGGATCATGTTCATTTAACCTCCCTCAGATATCAGTTTTATGAGGATGATCCCAAGTCAATTTCTATGGCTCTGACTTCACTTTCTTAGAGTCTGGTATGTATTACTATTTAAGTGTTTTGTCAGCAAATCAAATATGCACATATATGCTTTTTAAGGCTTCTATTGAATATGAGGCACTGTGTTAGACATTTGGGGTACAATGACAAATAAAATGAATAAAGTCTTCACCTACTGAGCTTATTTTCTATTTTTTTTTTTGAGTTGGAGTCTCACTCTGCCCAGACTGGAATGCAGTGGCATGCTCCCGGCCACCGCAACCTCGACCTGCTGGGCTCTGGCGATCCTTCCGCCTCAGCCTTCCAAGTAGCTGCAACTACAGGCGGGCACTACCATGCCCGGCTAATTTTTCGATTTTATTGTAGAGATGAGGTCTCGCCAAGTTGGCCCAGGCGGGTCTCGAACCCGCGGGCTCAGGCAATCCTCTCGAACCCGCGGGCTCAGGCAATCCACTCACCTCAGCCTTCCAAAGAGCGGGATTACAGGCTGAGCCACCGAGCCTGGCTTACTGAACTTATTTTCTATGGAAGAGGGTGAACTACATAGGCTTGAAGGTGGAGGTGGAGAGAGTTCTGGGCAGAGGGTGTAACCTGCATCAAGGCCCTATGGGAGAAGAGACAGAAACTTGAAGGAACTAAAGATCAAGATGGCTCTAGCAGAAGGGGGATAGTAATGTAACGTTAGGAAGTAGGCACAAGGTAAACCACCATGCAGGACTTGTCAACCACGTTAAGAATTTGCTTTTGGTGGGGAGAACCAAGTTGGTCACTGAAGATCGCATGATTGCTACTTTCTGCGAAGTAGCCTATATGGAAGAGCAGACCTAGGACTTTGGGGGTTGATGTAAAATATTTGAGCTGAGGTCTATCAGATGGTTATCTAGGGATGCAGAGGATGGACAGTTCCAAGCCCGGGACACCCCTGGCGGTGAGAATGGGAGAGCGCTTTTGGGGACAGAGGTGACAAGTGAAAATGACAGCTTTTCTTCTCTGCATATTTCACATGGGCCTCTGCAGTCTCAGCCAAGGGGAAGACAGTCCAGTAACTCCCCTTGCACCTCTCCTGTACCAACAAGATGCAGAGACAGAGGCATAGGCAGGTCCCACATGGGACCCTGGGAACCCCAGTTCCCAAAAGTACTGAGCTGTAGCCGCTGACCTCTCACCAAGAGCTTTAGCAGGAAACACCCTGAGGGAGGGTGGTCTGTGTCAGGTGGGTGTGCTCTCCTCCCTCCCGGCACCTAGCAGGAGTGATGACCAATTCAGGGAAGTTTCTCTGGTGCACAGCAGCCTTTGGGGCCCTATGTCAGGGCTGCAGACATGCTTGCTTTCGGGGCACCATTGTGGTTGAAGCCCCTCCCATCATGCAGGGCAGGATCTAGGAAGCAAGGTGCCTCTGCACAGTGGTGTGGTGGCAGTGGCCATGCTCATCCACGAAGAGAGGAAGAAATAACAAGCCCCAACTTCTTCCTTTTTACCCCTGGGCAAAAAAGGCAGTCTCGCACCAATGGGAGAAGGCCAATCCACACTTTCTTTCTTTTTCTTTTTCTTTTTTTTTGAGTTGGAGTCTCACTCCGTCGCCCAGGCTGGAGTGCAGCAGCACACTCATAGACACCCCAGCGTCAACCTGCTGGGCTCCGGCAATGCTTCCGCCTCAGCCTTCCAAGTAGCTGGAACTACAGGTGTGTACTGCCATGCCTGACTAATTTTTTTGATTTATTGTAGAGCTGAGGTCTCTCCAAGTTGCCCAGGCTGTTCTCAAACCCGTGGGCTCAGGCAATCCCATCACCTCAGCCTCCCAAAGTGCTGGGATTACAGACTGGAGACCCTGCGCCTGGCCAAATCCATACTTTCAAGAGCACCTGAGCCAGAGTAGAGCCACAGGACCCTGCCTGGCTGCCTGCCAATTTTGCTGATGAGACGAGCAGTCTGGGAAAGAGGTTATCACTGTAAACTGTCCAGGAGGGAGGGGAAAGACTTTGAAATAGAGGAAAGAGCTCATCTGGTTTCTGTCAGAATGCAGTGGTGAAACAGTTTCAGACAGTTTCCCCGCCAGGATCACCACTTTATTCGTTACTGCTGTCACCCTTCACGGGTGGGTTAAGGGAAGAAGGACAGGTTAAAAAAAACAAAGCAAAAAACAAAATCCACATTGGCCACCTGCTCCCAATAGCAGCAACCTTTTTTAATGAAAAAACATAACAAAAAATAAAGAGAAGAGTCTGCCCTTACAGATGAAGGAACCAGCAAAAAATCACTGGAAATCCCCAAAGCCTTAATGAGTCAATACCCACAAAAGGGTCTCCCAGATACCAATCAATGGGACCCATACAGAACAACCTGTCCCTGATGACAGACATAGAATTCAGACTATGGATAGCAAAGACACTCAAGGAGATCCACAAGAAGATGGACACATAGATCATCCAGGCCATGAAAACAGAACAAGAAGTGAAAGTTGAGCAGGCCATGATAAGAAAGGACCAATTTGAAATTCTGGAAATGAATAATTTTTTTCTGAGAATTTCAAAACACAATGGCAAGTCTCAACAGCAAAATCAACCAGATGGAGGAAAGAATCTCAGAGGCTGAGAATCAAACCACTAACCTAACTCAGTCTGACAAAAACAAAAAGAAAGGGCTTAGGAAGAATGAACAAATCCTATGAGAGATTTGAGATTATGTAAAGAGACCAAATTTATGGTTTATTGACATCCCTCAGAGAGAAGGGGAAACTGAGAATACTCTAAAACAAGCTTTCAAAGATGTCATCCCCTTTTTGTTAGTACTTCCAAAGCACTTTGAGCTCTTAAGTACTGGACCTGGACCAGTTGTTCTCCAAGATTGTCTGCAGTATCATCAACTGTGACTCATTTGAGGAATGCAGATTTTAGGGGCACACCCCAAACCTATGGAATCATACCTCTTGGGCATACAGGGTAAACAATGATTTAATCATTAGTTGGTAGACATTTGCACAGATGTCTTTAGGACACTTACATCCTCAAGATTGGAGACCATGTTTTATTTCAGATCTTCTACTGTGTTTAGCACATGGGACAAATTAATACTTTTTGTGGAGTTTGTCTATGTCTTCTCTTGGGCTTATTATTTCTAGAGGTTTCCCCATATACTGTACTTTCCTCTTGGATTTCCATCAGGTATCATCTGAGTCTGTTCTCTTTTTTTGCTTAACCATTTAGGACTTGACCATCACAAACAACAACAAACAATGTATGTAGAGGGGATGTATATTTTTAAGGTAATGCAACTGTGAAATAGCTTGGCATTTTGCTTGCATTTGTATGAATTTTTATATAGTCAGGGGATCTAAAACATTTTATATTTTTATTTTTATTTTTTTTGAGACAGAGTCTCACTCTGTTGCCCAGGCTAGAGTGCAATGGAGCAATCATAGCTCGCTGCAGACCTGGACTCCTGGGCTCAAATGATCCTCCCGCTTCAGACTCTTGGGTAGCTGAGACTATAGGTGCACACTACCACACCTGGCTAATTTTTAATTTTTTTAATTTCTCTTTTTGGAGAGATGAGGTCTCACTGTGTTGCCCAGGCTCATCTCAAGTTCCTAGTCTCAAGTGATCCTCCTGCCTTGGCCTCCCAAAGTGTTAGGATTATAACTACTATGGCTGGCTGAGATTTTTTTATTTTTATTATTTTTATTTTTATTTTTGAATTAGAGTCTCACTCTGTTGCCCAGGCTGGAGTACAGTGGGACACTCACAGTCACCCCAGCGTCAACCTGCTGGGCTCTGGAGATTCTTCCGCCTCAGTCTTCTTGTAACTGGAACTACAGGCGTGCGCTACTATGCCCAGCTAATTTTTGATTTATTGTAGAGATGAGATCTCAGCAAGTTGCCCGGGCTGGTCTCAAACCCGTGTGCTCAGGTAATCCACTCTCCACGGCCTCCCAAAGTGCTGGGATTACAGGTTGAGCCACTGAGCCCAGTTGTTTTTTATTTTTAAATGTTAAAGGCAATATTTTTGACTGTCTTCAAGATGAGATTGTATATACCACTGGAATAAATAGAGTTCCCAGTGATTATGTTGGTATGTGTTGGTTTGCTTTCCTTTATTTTTATGGTAGAATGGGTGAGAAAGGGGCAGACAGGTCTTTCAGTCTCAGGATGTTAACCTAAGCAGCTAGTCCCTTAAGACTTCACTCAATCTGCTTTGTTGAAGTGGCTTAAAACTGGCTATAGCAATAAGGGGTGAAAAGTGACAGTATGGGATTGACTTTTTTTTTACAGCTTTATTGAAGTATAATTGATACCTGGCTAGTCATCACACAATTGGATTATAATCTTAATGCAGTGTTTAAAATCAGTTGATTTAATTTAGCCATAGTGGAAGTCTGGGTGTGGTGGTTCACCCTGTAATCCCAGAACTTTGAGAAGCTGAGGAGTGAGGAGGGAAGATCATCCGAGCCCAGGATTTCAAGACCAGCCTGGGCAACACAATGAGACTCCATTTCTATGAAAGCATTAAAAAATTAGCCAGATGTGATTGTGTGCCCCTGCAGTCCCAGCTACTTAGGAGGATCACTTGTGCAGAAGTTCAAGGCTGCCATGAGCCATGATTATGCCACTGCACTCTAGCCTGGGCAACAGAGTGAGATTTTGTCTCTAAAAAAAAAAAAAAAAAAATTGCCTGAGCCCGCGGGTTCAGGACCCACCTGGGCAACTTGGCGAGACCTCATCTCTACAATAAATGAAAAAATTAACCGGGCGTGGTAGCGGGCGCCTGTAGTTCCAGCTACTTGGAAGGCTGAGGCAGAAGGATTTCTGGAGCCCAGCAGGTTGAGGATGCAGTGGCCGGGAGTGGCCACTGCACTCCAGTCTGGGTGACAGAGTGAGACTCCAACTCAAAAAAAAAAAATTAAAAAATTAATTTGGCAATAGTTGATTATGTTGATAATTAAACATATGTGTTACATGTAGGAAGGTATATCTGGGCAGTAGTCATTTTCTCACTACATACCTATTTAATGTGACTGACAGATATAGTCACAATCCCTTTCTTTTTTTTTCCCCCTTAGGGCTTTGTTTGCAGCTCCTTTAAATGTCAAGTATTTGTGCTAAAAATAACTGTCCCATTTTCCTGTGACTCCACCCAGGTGTGTCTCCGGCTTCCCTTGCTTCCCAGGAGGCCACATCCACATGAAGGCTTCGGTAGCCAATCTTTGTATTATTTCTCTCCCTCCAACTGCAGATGACCCACATTGCTCTTTCTCTGCAGGGCTGCAGCGTCATTACCGTGCAGGTTCCTAAATAGCTCAGAGTAGAATGGATGCCAGCAGCTGCATTCAGCTGCAGTGGCAGGGGCTCTGAGGGCATGGGCATGGAGTAAACATTTTTAGTGGAAAAATGTCACTGCTCAGGGAAGTCATCTCTTTTAATCTTTTTAAAAGATTGTGAGACCATGCTAGAGAAATCAGTGTGTAACACCAGGTGAAAGGAAAGCCCAAACAATAAGAAGTCACCAGACAAAGAAACAGAAAGCCGCTTGGAAGGAATCTGTGGTCCCGATTCTAAGATGGATATTTTTATTCCATATTTCAATACTGCAGATGTTGAGATGTAGCTTATAAATGCTAAGTATGTTTCATATGGTGGTAGTGTTTCTTCTCTCCCCTGCTTATTCTTCTAACGCCTCCCCTTTACCTCACAAAACAAAGTCATTATTATCATTATTATTAAATGAGTGGTGTCTAGATTTGAGAAAACATATTCAATAAGGTAAACACACTACAGTCCAGAGGTTACCCCTCAGCCATGTAAGCTGAGTCCTCATTTGTGAACACACAGAGGACTTCTGGTTTTTTTTACAGCTTTATTGAAGTATAATTAATACACAAAAAATGCACATCTTTAATGTATACAATTTGATGAGCTTGGATATACAAATACACCTGTGATAGCATCATCACAGTCAAGGAAATAAATGTATCCATCTCCTTTCACAGTTTCCTTGAGTCTCTTTGCGTGTGTGTATGTGGAGTCTGTGTGTTAAGAACACAATATTTGAGATCTACCTTCTTGAAAAAATGCTAAGTTCATAGTACCATATTGTTCACCATAGGCACTATGTTGTACAGGAGACCTCTGAAACTTATTCATCTTGTACAACTATAGCTTTATACCCATTGAATAACAACTCCCATTTCCCCCTTTCCTTAACCTGTGTCAACAACCACTCTATTTTCTGCTTCTATACATTTGAATACTATTTTAGGTACCTCATATAATTAGAATTATGCAGTATTCAGAAGAACATTTTCTAAGGGAAAGTCTAATATTTACTTGAATTACAAAACTTAAGCAGAAACCAGACTGTTCATTGTGAGATAGGAATCTGGCAGAAATAAGTTTTCTAAGACAGAAGTTACAAGGCCGGAATTCAGTTACAAAATTTGGGGAGAATTCCGGCCAAAGCCAGGTGATACTAACCAAGACCAAGATAGTGTTGAAAGCAACCTCTGATTGTTCTTTTTGCTCATTATATGCTAATTATAATACCTTAGCATGATAAAAGACACTCCCACCAGCACCATAACAGTTTACAATTACCATGGCAACTCCTGGAAGTTTAAAAAGGGGAGCAGCCTTCACTTCTGGGAACTTCTGCCCCTTTCCCAGAAAACCCATTAATAACCTACCTTACTTACTTACTTAGCACATAATCAAAAGATTGCTAGAAAATAAAACCCCAGCTATGTAAGCTGCTGTTCTTCCTATAGACCAGCTCAGACCTGCTCTCTGTCATTTCAATACATTTGTTTTTATTTTCCAACTGAAATCCCAGTGATGGACACCCTATCTAGGGATCAGCCAGTTTTCTGTTCCCCCATTTCTTTAATAAACTTACTTTTCATCTCCTACTTATGGCTCATGTTTGAATTCTTTACTGGATGAAGCCAAGAACCCACTAGACCTCTCAGGGCAAACCTCAACTCTGGGGTTCGCCTGCATCATCTTCCCTGCTGACGCTGATGGGACCCCAACTTTAGGGTCCCTCGGACTGTATCAACTGAAAAAGAATAACAGATGCAAGGAGAAGTTTGGAGGAATGTCCCTATCAGTGTGACCAACCAATCATCCCCGTAGACGGACTCTTACGTGGAAGCCCCATTTTAATCAGAAGACTGGGGATTCTCCAGGGAACTTGAAGAGTCCATTTCCACAACAGCCTTGTCAACAGGTCCATGATATTCATTGATCTTTGTGATTTTCCTTTTTTGCAATCTTCTCTCGCAGGCATCTCTACTATCCCTTTCCTATGAATCAATTTTTCCCTTCTATTTATTTCTTCTTGGAAATTCAGGCAGATAGTATTTTTAAAAATATTTTTTGAAAGGACAGTATTTATATCTCTGGGCAGAATTATTCCACTCAGGTGTTAATCTTCTTAAAGCACTCTCTTCTCAAAAGGAATTTCAAAGCTATATCAGACACACACACACACACACACACACACACACACACACACACACACACGTACATTTTTACTCTAGCTACACTTAGAATTACAGGTTTGAGATACTCTGTCTCTTTATGGTATCCGATCTTTAACACCATGAGTTCTCAACCTTGGACGCACAGTCAAATGACCTGTCTCCCTACCCTCCCCCCTTTTCAGAGGAAGTTATTTTTGTACATCGTATCACAGGGACCATACATAGTTTAACCTTTTATGCTTAGTTTCTTTCACTTATAATGGTTGTAAGAGTCATCAGTGTAGTTGCATGTGGCTGTAGATTGTCAGATCTCGTTGCTGTATTTGGTTCCCATCTGTGACTCTATCACACTTTATTTACCCATTCTATTGTTGGTGGACATTTGAGCGCTTTCTTGTTTTTGCCTATTTTGAATGCTGTTGTGAGCATTCTAGTACATATCTCCCAGAGATCATATGCATGCATTTCTGCATTTCTGCTAGACATCTAGGATTCAAAATGATGGGTTTTAAGATATGCCAAGGAGACTGAGGTGAGTGGATTGCCTGAGCCCGCGGGTTCGAGACCCACCTGGGCAACTTGGCGAGACCTCATCTCTACAATAAATCAAAATGAGGAGCCGGGCGTGGTAGTGCGCGCCTGTAGTTCCAGCTACTTGGAAGGCTGAGGCAGAAGGATCGCCGGAGCCCGGCAGGTCGAGGCTGCGGTGGCCGGGGGCGGCCACTGCACTCCAGTCTGAGTGACAGAGTGGGACTCCAACTGAAAAAAAAAAAAAAAGATATGCCAATGTTCAGGCTAAGTATACCCAGAGTGTTTTCCTTAAATGAACATCAGACCACATGACTGACCCTCTCAAACCCTCACTGGTTTTCTTTTATAGTTGGAGTCAACGTCCTTCCCAGTATAAGGACTGGTAGGACCAACCTGTGTCTAATTCTCTGACTTCATCTCATGTCAGTTTTTCAACTCAGCCATGTTTGTTCCCATTCGGTTGTCTTTCTGAGTGTGGGTCTTCTGCCTATCCCACTGTCTGTATGTTCTTTTTTTTGGGGGGGGGTTGGAGTCTCACTCTGTCGCTCAGGCTGGAGTGCAGTGGCACGCTCATAGTCACCCCAGTGTCAACCTGCTGGGCTAAGGCGATCCTTCTGCTTCAGCATTCCAAGGAGCCGAAATGACAGGCGTACACTACCATGCTAGGCTAATTTTTTTGATTTATTGTACAGACCAAGTTACCCAGGCTGGTCTCAAACTCCTGGGATCAGGCAATCCTCTCGCCTTGGCCTCTTAAAGTGCTGGGATCACAGGCTTGAGCCACTGCTAGGATCATAGGCTTGAGCCACCGCTCCCAGCTTGTATGTTCTTATTAGCAGCCCTTCTCTACAAACACGCATGAAACCAAGCTACTCAGCCCCTAACAGGGAGCTAGTTTTCATCCCTCAAATGTCACTTTCTCGGAGAAGCCGTCTCTGATCACAGTAATTTAAGCACGTACCTCCAATGTATTTATTTTCTCTAATTCTGTCAAATTTCTTTATAGCGCTAATGACACGTTTGAAAGTATATATTAATTTTTATTTCTTGTTTATTTGTGTCTTATTTGGGGCTTGAGGTATTTTTAAAAATAGCCATATGTTTGCCCCACTCCAAGACATCTTGTATAATGAGTTTGGAGGAAATTTTGGCCTTGGCATTTTTTTAAAGCCTCCCAATCTCTTTATTGTGTCACAGTATATGTAATATGTTAGTACATGTCTGTTATTCTAAACAAATACTGGAGATCACTGGACTAGCCCGTGCAACACCTTATTTTGCCTGTTAGGGAACTATGTTACAGGGAAGCTGAATTATGTCTGCTGTCTACTGCTATGACCGGGGTGCTCCCATCCCTAATTCCATTGCTCCTCCACAGTAAGGCAGGCTCTGCTGTTGCATATTCTAGTATTTATGCACATCTGTCTCTCTCACTAGGCTGCAAGTGGATGAGCACCTGGGCCTGTGTTCGGCTTTGTCTTTTTATTCTTCACAGCACCTGTTAAAGATAATTCCTTGCTCATGGCAGGCTGTCAATAAGTGTGTTGAGAACAAATAATATAACCATTTAGATCATTTATAATATGCTTCACTGAGTTTTTTCCTGATGTTTTGTACCTTTCATTATTTCAGAATCTTTTTCTTTGTACATTAAAGGACTGGATCAATTTTAGAACCTTGAAGCCAAAGATGCTTGAAAGTACAGTACTCTTTCTAGAGAATTAAATATCAGTAACAGCAGGGATTATTTTGCCCCATGATTGGAACATATTATTGACCGGGGTCAAAAAATAAAAAGTCTCTCCAATCAGGAAGAATTTCTGGCTATTTCAAGAACTACAGTTTGCTATGTATTTAGAGACATCACTTGACCCACAATATTTCATTCAAATTCAAGTGAAAAAAATTCACTGTACAGTGAATTAGTTTCTGATTATTTGCGTTTTTATTTATAAAAAAAGAAAAGAAAAACACTAATAAATTCAAACACCCAGAACTCTGTCTTAAATTAATGAGGTAGTTCTGGCTCTAGAAATTTTTTATTTGGGCTCTTTCCAAAGCAAGTAAAATTATCAATAAAATCCAAGAAATGAGCCGGGCTCAGTGGCTCAGCCTGTAATCCCGCGCCTTTGGGAGGCTGAGGTGAGTGGATTGCCTGAGCCCGCGGGTTCGAGACCTGCCTAGGTAGCGAGACCTCATCTCTACAATAAATCAAAAAATCAGCCGGGCGTGGTAGCGCATGCCTGTAATTCCGGCTACTTGGAAGGCTGAGGTGGAAGTATCGCAGGAGCCCAGCAGGTCGAGGCTGTGGTGTCTGGGAGCGGCCACTGCACTCCAGTCTGGGCGACAGAGTGAGACTCCAACTCAAAAAAAAAAAAAAAAAAAAAAAATTCAAGAAATGTCATGGTTGTGAACATGCAAGAATACTACCTACTCTTATCTGGTGAATGGAGGTTGTGTTTCTAAGAAGGAGAGTGAAAAATTTTCATGTGGCATGATGAAGTTTTATTAGAAAATAGAGGATAAGGTAAAAAAGCTAAAATAGCATTACAGCAAATTTTAAAGAAATTAACAATAAAAATTCAAGAAAGTACCCATCAGTAGAATCATCTGCTCCAGAATCATCCCCTTTGGTTGATCAGGAAACATTGCTGTTGGCTTAATAACCTGCTGAGGCCATAGGTTTTGTGTCATGAAATGTGTGTCCTTCACAGTGGTCAGAGCCAGGTTTGGTGACTTGAGGTGTCATGTTTTGTGCTCTTATTGTTCTCACGAGTCTTGGCAACGTGCTAAACTCCTCATATATGATTGTGACACTCAATAGTGTATATTCTAGCCATGTATTGAAAGAGTTGAAGGTAATCAGCTCTTTCTGCAATGCTTCTTAGTCCTGCTCTCCTGGTCCACAGAAGAGGCAGGGACCAGGAGTTATAGAACAATATATACTGATGAAGAACTTCAAAAATGTAAGTGACAACAAAAAAACCATGTACCTCAAAACCATTGCTGGAAAGGGACTTATGATATTTACAGGAATCCCTTTCTACTCTTCAGGTCCTGAGGGTAATAAATGTTCATCTTTGTATCCCTAGCACTTCTAAAAGTGTAAGTGACTAGTTGGTGTTTATTATGTAATTGTTGAGTGAATCATGAATGTGACATTGTGACATTGTGGGATTTATTATATAGTAATAGTCCTTTACTTGTTTCTTACGTTTTTTTCAAATCACCTTTTCTCTGTGATTTTTACAAACTTCTTGAGGGTAAAATTAGAGAGCAATTTTTTTCCTCATAGTAAGTTGGAATGTACTCAGTGGAAGTAGTTTTGTGGCAGGATGCAGCAAATGCTCAAATATATTTCTTGTATGATTGAGTGAATAAACACAGAAACATGTAGCTGGTTCAGGATCAGCAGCTGGTCTCATGGCAATCACCTGGGGCAGAAAAGGAGTTGATAGCAGTTAAAGGTATTTCCTTTTGAAAGACAAGTTGCAACTTTAAAGACCCTGGGCAGGTTTTGTTTAAGAAAGGCCAAATGGCCCAGAGACTGGCTGTTTCATGGAAATGGAAAAGAGTCTTATCTAAAACCCCCCTTCTGAAGTTGACGGTTTACAAGCCTGCAGTTCCTGGAGACCATTTGTTCTTTAAAAAATCTGATTTTGCTAAGTACAACCTTGTAAGATTCCAAAGGAAGTATGTAATCACTCAACACGACTCCCTCCCTTACCCAAACAAGGGTATAAGACCCCATGTCTCCTGTTCTGGGGCACTTGATTTCGATGCATGAAATTCTCGGGTCTGCTGTGCTAGCCAGTGTAATAAAGTGCCACTTCCTATAATAGTCTTGGTGTCACAATCTCTCTACTTTTCCTGCTACAGTTTATCTACTGAATGAAATTTAGAACAAGTCTCATGACTTCTCTGCTCACAGGGGGGTAATAAAATGTTATTTGGTCAGTAATTAAAATACCCAGTCCCATAAATAGTCAGAACTCCAATTTACATTTTAAAAAGTTCTTCCTGCTAGGGAAAGGGAATGTGGTTAGGAGGGAGAGTGGGGAAGTTGGGGTGGGGTTGAGAGAAAGAGCGAGAGATAGAAAGAGAGAATGGAGGTGGTGGGGAGGAGGGGAGTCTAGATTCAAATCTAGAGTTAGTTTCCTCTGGCTTTGGCCCAAGTTGAAGCTGACTCTTTTTCTCACGGTCCCTTCCTGGGATCTTCACAAGCCCTCCCCTTCTGTATCTCCTGGGAATCTCACCAGCAGTTTCCGTGACCTGGACTAGTGGCTTTCTGTGGCAGCTGGTTACTTTCTAGTAAATACTTTCATGTTTGCTGCCCACTGTCTTCTTGGAGGGCATGCCATGCGATGCACTCTCTGCCTTCATTCCAGCAATCTCTTTATTTCTAAGTCAGATATTGAATCACCCAGTATTTTTCAAGTCATCAGTCTGCTTTTAAGTCCCTCTTGACCTGAGGTGAAAAGGAGGAGTTCTTAGGATACCAGCCATCCTGGTTTGCTTGGGATTGTTCTGATTATAGCATTGAAATACCTCCTTCCCTGGAAACCTCTCCCTGGAATGCAAAAAGCCCCGGTGTTTTGCAGTAGGTATGCAGGTTGGGGGAAAAGAGTAAAACTCATATGGCACCCCTCCAATAGAGATGGACAACAACACTCTTGTCGGTGTCAAGTAGATATGGCATAAATTATCCCTCTTCCATAGCTGCTGTCACAAGGGCCCACTCAATGGAGACAGGTCAATAGTACTTAGGATGGTCAGCTCTTTAGAAAGCCACCATGACACAGCCATGCTAGACCAAAACAAACAAACAAACAAAAAACCAAAAGCAAAACAAAACATAGATATATTATTACCTTAGATAAAAATAGAAAATCATTCTATATTTCATATTCATGGTGCTTTTGAAATTATGTATTAGCTGGGCTCGGTAGCTCAGCCTGTAATCCCGTGCTTTGGGAGGCTGAGGTGAGTGGATTGCCTGAGCCCATGGGTTCGAGATCCGCCTGGGCAACTTGGCGAGACCTCATCTCTACAATAAACCAAAAAATCAGCCGGGCGTGGTAGCGCATGCCTGTAATTCTGGCTACTTGGAAGGCTGAGGCAGAAGGATCGCTGGAGCCCAGCAGGCCGAGGCTGCGGTGGCCGGAAACGGCCACTGCACTACAGTTTGGGCGACAGAGTGAGACTCCAACTCAAAAAAAAACAACAACAACAACAACAAAAAAAGTTCTAGTGAGCTCTTTCTCTCTCTATGTCCTATGGATGGTGCCTTTTCTGAAAACCAGTTCAACGACGCTTTGAGAATTCTCTGTTCTTGTATGATTAGGAACAAATATTCTTGGACATCATCTCAGAGCCCTAGGGCTGATCAAGGCCATGAAGTCTCTGTTCACCAGAGAAAAGCTCAGGAGCTTATGTGATGAAGAACACAGCTCCAGGATGTGCTCAGTGACTTCAACAGATCTCACGGAGGCTTAGTTATTCACTACAACTGGTAGTTGAACAACTGCCCATTTCCTTGTCCATTTTCATGCATAAATTTGCTCACAGTTTAAAAATACTTAATGTTTATAAGAAAACACAGTAAATACCATAGCAGAAATTTTTGGGTTGGTTAACTACTTGTAGATGGCATTTCTTGGGGAGGGCTGACCTCTCCAGGTACGGGGTATTCTAAGAAACACCCACAGTGGTGGGCAACTGCCAGGGGAGGGAGGGGGATCACACTTCATCAATAAGGGTAGCAGATCTCAAACCAGGTGAAGTGGGGAGAAAAGTGAGGCCCAAACTTTACCTGGACAATGACCATTTGTATACCTAACCCTGAATTGTAGCCCACATCTTTAAAAGAAAAAAGAAAAAAAACAACCACCAGTCACTGACAGGGAAGGACACTGCTTATTGCTTTTCCAAGTTTATTTATATTTTCATAGGTAATACATCCACATGGTTCAAAGTTTGAAATGTACAGAAAGGCATATAGTAAAAATGTTTTATTCCATTTCTGCCTTGACCTCTCAATACCTACTTTGGTCTTGAGACTTGCCAAGTGAGTAGGCAAGTTGGGGGCCCAGGAAGAGCTAATGTTTGAGGGCAGGAAATAGCCAATGTGCCAGTTGGAAGGCACATAGGGAGGGGAAATTCTCTCTTACCAGGAGAGAGTCAGGCTTTTGTCCTAGTGAGGCCTTCAGTTGATCGGATGAGGCCTATTCACATTAATTTACTCAGTCTAGAGTGTTAATGTTACTATCATCACCCTCACAGAGACACACGGAATAATGTTTAACAAAATATATGGGTACTTTGTGGCCAGTTACATTGACACATAAAGCAAACCATCACAGGCTGTCCTAACAAAGTATCACAGACTGGGTGGCTTAAATAACAGAAATGGATTTTCTTATAATTATGGAGGCTGGAAGCCCAAGACCAAGGTGATGGTAGAGTTGGTTTCTTCCAGATCTTTCTCCTAGGCTTGCAGATAGCTGTCTTCTCTCTTTGCCTTCACATTGTCTTCCTTCTGTGCCTGTGTCCTAATCTTTTCTTTTTCTTCTTTTTTTTTTTTTCTTAGAGACAGGATCTTGCTCTGTCACCCAGGATGGAGTACGGTGGTGCCACCATAGCTCACTATAGCGTTGAATTCTTGGGCTCAAGGAATCTTCCCACCTCAGCCTCTGGAGTAGCTGGGACTGTAGGTGCCCACCACCACATCCAGATAATTTTTAATGTTTAGTTATTGTAGACACAGGGTCTTGCTATGCTGCTTAGACTGGTTTTGAATTCCTGATCTCAAGTGATCCTTCTGCCTTGGCCTCCCAAAGCACTGGAATTATAGGCATGAGTCATGACACCAGACTAATCTTTTTTCTTGTAAGGATTAGTCATATCAGATGAGAGCCTGGCACATCAGCATACAGATCTGTTGCCTAACTCAGATGTATGTCAGTGAGACTTTTGATTATCTCTAAGAACAAAATATATTGGCTAGATAATATGAAGCGCAAAGCTAAATATATTTCTTGCTGAAAGTTAGTAAAATGACACACTTACTTACACATGAGGATCTTGAGGGTTTTGTCAAGTGATGTCCTTGAAATTGGTCAATCACGAGACCTGAAAAAAAATCAAGCTTGTGGACCTTCATAAGGGTGAATTCTGTATCTTTGTTAATCCACCAACATTTGTGGCTTTCCATCAGAAAGCCAGGGGGCCATTTTGGCATCACTCTAACATTATTGTGCCATCTGTAGTTGAGTTTCTACAAAAATAATAAGGTATCTTAGTGCTAATATAGAATATTATAATTGGGAATTTTGATTATACAATTGGGACCCAGACCCTGGGACAGTATGTGTGCGTGTGTGTGCATGGGTGTGTGTGCATACATTCAGCTAGGAAGCAAAAGTAGATAATTTGGATAAGAATATTGGATGAGCTCACAGGCAGAAGGGAATATAAAAAAGCAATATTTACATGGTATTTACTATGTGTTGGCATTTTTCTAAGCACTTTTATATTTATTAACACATTTGATTCTTATAAAACTCCATGAAGTAGGTACTGTTAACCTTATTTTAAATGTAAAATGTAAAATGGAGACACTTAGAGGTTAGATAAATTGTCAATAGTAGAGTGAGATTTGAACCCAAGATGTCTGATTCTAAAATCTGTGTTCTAACCATAGAATAACCATCATCACAGGCTGCATAATAATTCCGGTTGCCAGGAAGAGATCACGTTACTAATCCCAGAGGCCTTGAGGTGGTGATTTTATATCCTTCCTCCCTTGGAAAAAGGCAGTTAGCATCTGTAGCATAAATTGAGTGCTACTCTATGTTAGATATTAGGGTAGGCACTTTATATTAGCTCTTAGTAATTTATGGTTAGTTCTAGAAGGTTCTTAATGGGACCAAACCCATGATAATAATAAGATAATAATACTATATAATATGTCAACGACATGGATGATAACTAAAATAGCAGCTAACACTAAAGGCCTTCTAGGTGCCAGGCATTATGCTAAGCACCTTTTATACATTATCTCCTTTGTGTCTTCCCCAAAGCCTGAGGTAGGAAGTATTATTTGTTAGAATTATTGCCGTTTCTGTTTTTTTTTTT
>NW_007233878.1:0-4789 GCF_000164805.1 Carlito syrichta | reverse complement strand
GACATGCCTCCAAGTGATGCCATGACAAATCTCCATGGACTCCTTGGGGTAAGCCTCTGTGGTTTCCCCATGGCAAGGCTTCTTGTCCTACACATGGCATGCATTCTCATCAATCCTGTGTTGTTTCATGCACACTCAGTCTCTTCATGATGCAACTTCTTACCTCCTCAGGGCATGCCTCCTTAGTATTGCCCTTCCCCTCATCTGCTTCACCACAGAATGACTCCTCGAATTTCCCTCGCATGATTCCTCATCATTCCTATGGTGCACCTCCTTGACATTCCATAGTGTATTTCTTCAGCATTCTCTTGGCATGCCTCCTCGACCTTTCTATCATGCACATCCTGACCTTCCCATGGTACACCTTCTCATCCTTCTTGTGTCATGTCTACTCTGCCTACCTGTGTCATATTTCCTAGCACTCCCTCATAATGTGTCTCTTTGTAGTACTCATGGAATGCCTTGTTAGCATCATCGCTGTGTGTTGCACTTCCTTTGTGTCCCCATTATTTGTCTTCTCGGCGTACCTATAGTGTACCTCCTTGGCATCCCTATAGTGTACTTCCTTGCCATCCCTGCAGCTCACCTCCTTTACTTCCTCAACATCCCCACCACAAGCCTCCTCAGAGGTATCCCAGTAGCATGTATCTTCAACATCCCCTTGGTGTGCCTCCTTAGCCATTCTTGTAGCACCTTCTGTCTCCCTGTGGCATAAGACCTCATCCTTCCCATGCCACACTTCCTTGGCGTCCCACTGAAGTGCCTCTTTGGTTTCCCTGTGGTGTGGCACACCTCCTTGGTGTTGCCACCCCTCATCTCGTTGGAATCCCTGTGGTGTGCATTCCCAGCATCCCTGAAGTATGCCTCCTTGGCTCCCCTTGTCATGCCTCATCAGAATCCCAATGGCATGCCTCCTTAATTACCCCTTGACTCATCTCCCTGGCCTCCACATGACATGCGTTGATGACTGTCCTTTGGTGCACCTTCTTTGCCATACCATAGAACACCTCTATGGCCTCTTCAGTGTGAACATCTTCAGTTTTCCCATGGCACGTCACACATCCTCAACCTCACTGCAGGTTGCCCCCTCAGCATCCCCACAGCATGCCTCCTCAACATCCCCATGGCATGCCTACTCATCTTCCCCATACCCTCTTCAGCATACCCATGGTGTCCCACAACATGTCTCCTTGGTATCCCTATGGCAAGGATACTAAGCATCCCTGCAGCACAGCTCCTTGGAATCCCCCTGGCATGGATCCTTAGCTTCCCGATGATGTGCTCCCTTGGCCTCCCAGGGGCACAACTTCTTAGTGACACAACAACACACTTTCTTGATTTCCCTGTGGAATTCCTCCATGCTGTTACCATGGCATGCATCTTTAGCCTCCCAAAGGCATGTGTCTTTGGTCTCCCCATGGCACACCTCCTTGACATCTCCACAGAGTGTCTTTTCGGCATTCCTGTGGTGTGACATGTCTCCTAGAGGCATCCCCCCAGCTCATCTCCTTGGCTTTCTTTTAGCATTCCTCCTCCCTATAGACACAGGGAGCCTCCTTGCTCGTCCAAGCTGCACCTCTTCAGCCTCCGCTTTTATGGCCTCCTTGGCCTCCCAGGACCATGCCATCTCATTGATTCTACAACACCCCTTCTTGGCCTCCCCATCATGTCCTCCCTGTGGTATGCCTCCTCAGTTTCTCCATGATATGTCTCTTCCTTGGCATTCCTACACTGTGCCATGCTTCCTGACTCCCTATGATGCAAATCCTTGGCCTCCTTGGGGTGCACCTTCTTGGCCTCCCTATGGCATGCCTCACCTCCACAGTCACGCCACAGTTTGCCTATTCAGCTTGCCTGTTGCATGCTTCCTTTGAGCCTCCTAGTCATCCCCATAACGCATTACCTTGATATCCCTGCGGAATGAATTCTCAGCATCCCTGCAGCACATCTTGGGTTCTCCGTGGCATGACCCCTCACCCTTCCTGTGGTGTGCCTTCCCACAATGAACTTGCTTGTCCTCCTTTTGTTGTGTCTCCTTGTCCCCACAAGAGCACAGCTCCTTGGTGACACCACAATATGCCCCCTCAGTTTTGCTGTGGCTTACCTCCATGGTCTTTTCATGGCACATTCCTCAGGCTCCCCATGGCATGTTTCCTCATCTTCCCCATAACATGCTTCTCTGATATCCCCATGGAGAGTCTCTTCGGCATCCCCATGGTGTGGCATGGCTTCAGTGTATCCCTTTGGCTCACTTCTATGGCATTCCTGTGTCATGTCTCCTCATCATCTCCACGGTGGGCCTCCTTGGCATACCTGTGGTTCACCTCTTGGGCATACCTCCTTGGAATTCCCATGGCAATCCTCCTTGGCATTCCCATTACATGTGTCCATGACCACTCCATGATGTATCTCTTTGACCTTCCCTTTTCTTGGTTGCTTAACCTCCCAGTGGTGTGCTTCCTATTGACCCCACAGATACACCCCCTCACCCTCCATGCAGCATACCTCCATGGCCTTCTTGTGGCACTCCTCCTCAACTACCCTGTGGCACACCTCCTTTGTGTTCCTGCATTGGATTGTGCATCCTCAGCCTCCTCATGGTGCGCTTCCTCAGCCTCACCACAGCATGTGGCACCTCAGTCTTGCTGTATCATGTTTCCATGACATCCCTGTGGCGTGCCTCCTCAGCATCCCCACAGCATGCTTCCTCAGAAAACCCATTGACTCCTGCTTGGTGCCCCCATGGTACACCTCCTTGGTGACCTAATAGTGCACCTTTTTGGTATCCATGTGGTGCACTTCCTCCACGTCCCTGTTTTGCACCTCCTCAGCATTCCCACACCATGCCTAAATTGGCATGCCTGTGGTACTCCTTCTCTGCATTCTTGTGGTGTACATCCTTAGCCTCCTACAGAGCACCTCCTTGGCATTCTTATCACACACTTCTTCAGTCTTCCCTTGCATAACTCCTCAGTGACACTGTGACACACATTCATGTCTTCCCTGCACCATTCCTCCATGGCCTCCCTGTGGCATGTCTCTTAGGAAATTCCATAGCATGCCTATTCAGTCTCCCTCTGCCATGACTCCATGGTCTTCCAAGAGGGTGTGGCGACCCCTGGCATACCTTGGCCTTCCTTTGGCCCACTGGACATCCTCAACCTAACCACAGCATGCCTCCCTGAACTTCATATGCTGTGCCTTCTTGGTCTTCTTGTGGTGCATCTCCTTGGCTTCCCTGTGGTGCACCTCTCCTCTTTGGCCTCCCCACAGCATGCCTTCCCAGACACTCCATGGCAGGTCTCCTGTGGCACACCTGCTAAGCATCCTCATGGCATGCCCTCTTGGCATCCCAGCAATGTGCATACTTGGTATTACCCCAGTACTTCTCCATGGTGCACATCGATGATCTTCCTGTAGTTTATCTCTTTGTTCTTCAAGAGTTGCACCAACTTGTACTTCCCATGGCATGCTTTGATGGCCATTCCATGACATGCCTCTTTGGCGACCCCACAGCCTGCCTTCTCAGACTCCCCATGGTGTGTGTCTATGGCCTTCCTGTGGCATGCCTTCTTGGCTTCTGTGCAGCACACAACCTTGGCATCACCACTGCATGCCAAACCTCCTTAGCTGCACCATAGCGCATCTTCTAGGCCTTCCCACTGTGTGCTGTGCCTCCTTTACCTCCCCACAATGTTTATTCTCAGCCTTCCCATAGTGTGCCTCTTTTGCCTTCCCGTGGCACAACTTCTCAGCTTCTCAATAGTTCACCTTTTTGACTTCCCCATGGTATGCCTCCTCAATTATCTTGTGGTAGGCATTCTCAGCCAACCCATAGCATGCTTCCTCGTCCTACCTGCAGTATACCTTCTCAGCTTCTCCCCAGCAATCCTTTGGCATGACTCCTCATCTTCTTCATTGTGCTCCTTGTCAGCCTCTCTATGGTGCATGTCTATGACTTTCTCACAGAGTGCCTCTGAGTATTCCCTCAGCATGGCAAGCCTCCTCAATGTCCCTGCAGCTCACCTCCTCAGTGTCTCCATAGTACATCTCCATGGCATCCCTGCAACACACCAACTTGACATCCCTGTGTCATGCCTTTTTTACCTCCTCACAGCATGCCTCCTTGGCATTCCATCAGCGCACCTCCCCAGTCTTTCTGTGGCATTCTCCTGGGTTCCCCATAGCAGGCTTCTCAGCCCACCCATGGCATGCATCCTTGGTCTCCCCACTGTGTGCCTCCTTGTTGTCATTATGGAGTGGCTCTTTGGCATTCTTGCAGTGTGTAGGGCCTCCTCAGCATCCTCAGGGCCCATCTCTTCAATATCCCCATGGTGTACCTTGTCAGTTTCCTGTGGTACTTCTTCTCTTCATAACTGTGGCATGCCTCCAGGTGTCCCCACAGCATACCTCCGTGGCATCCCTGTAACACACCAACTTGACATCCCTGTGTCATGCTTTTTTTACTCCTCACAGCATGCCTCCTTGGCATTCCATCAGCACACCTCCTCTACATTTCTGTGGTGCACCTCCCCAGTCTTCCTGTGGCATTCCTCCTGGGTTCCCCATAGCAGGCTTCTCAGCCCACCCATGTTATGCGTCCTTGGTCTCCCCACAGTGTGCCTCCTTGTTGTCATTATGGAGTGCCTCTTTTGCATTCTTGCAGTGTGGAGGGCCTCCTCAGCATCCCCATGGCCCATCTCTTCAATATCCCCATGGTGTGCCTTGCCAGCTTCCCTGTGGTACACCTTCTCTTCATACCTGTGGCATGCCTCCAGGTGTCCCCACA
>NW_007233877.1:0-8851 GCF_000164805.1 Carlito syrichta | reverse complement strand
GAGGAGGATCGCCGGAGCCCAGCAGGTCGAGGCTGCGGTGGCCGGGAGCAGCTACTGCACACCAGTCTGGGCGACAGAGTGAGACTCCAACTCAAAAAAAAAAATAGAAAAGAGGTTTTTAGAGTAGATCAAGAAACAAGACTCAAACAAACGCTGTCTATAAGAAACCTACTTTAAATATAAAGATGCAGATAGATTACACATAAGTAGATGGGAAAAGATATATCTTACTACCACTAACCGAAAGAACATAGGAGTGTGAGGTCTGACAATTAGGTTCTCAGACCATCCTAGAAAGAGTGCTACATACCTCACTGTTGAATATATCTATGGTCACCTTCAAAGTACTCCCCTTGAGAAGCTATGAACTGACGCCAGTGCCTAGGCCACCCGTCAAACAATTCTGGAACTCTTTTTTTGGAATGGCCATCAGAGCTATCATGGTTATTTGTTGAGGTCTGACAATTAAGTTCGCAACATCAGAGCTGTCGTTGTTATTTACTGAGGTCTGACAATTAAGTTCGCAAAATCGGAGTTGTTGTTATTTGTTGAGATCCGACAATGAAGTTCACAAACTTGTCACTCTGCGCTTACATTGGCAGCACTATACAAATCACTATATTGAAACACCCTCCTTACTCACCTCATCTGGCCCTCAGTGACTTTTTTCTTTACCCAAAGGTAAAGGAAATATTGAACGGAAGACATTTGATGACATTCAGCAGGTCAATATTGGGGTGGCCATGAGTGTGTCACTTCACTCCAGCCTGGGCAACAGAGTGAGACTCTGACTCAAAGAGAGAGACAGAGAAAGAGAGAGAGAGAGAGAAAGTAAGTATATTCTAGCTTTAACTATTGAAAAGACTAGAAATAATGGCCAACCAAAAGGAAAAAAATACAATTAAGTCTCAAATTGTGGTTTTGAAATATTATTTTTGTAGGATCTAAAGTCCTGAAGAAGTGTAATTTTAGATCTGTGGCATAAAATATTCTAGATGAGCCCAGGATGCAGGGTATCACTAACAAGACCAAGAGAATTCTGGGACCAACTTGGAAGACTCCTACTGACAAGTTATTATACAATATGAGCCTCAACAGAACTAATAATGGAATGGAGAACACATCTAAAATGTTTAAAATCCACGTATTTATAACGATGGTTTAGAAAAGAAAAAATCTGCTGGGGCTTGGTGGCTCAGCCTATAATCCCAGCACATTGGGAGCTGAAGCGAGTGGATTGTCTGAGCCTGCATATTCAAGACCAGCCCGGACAACTTGGTGAAACCTCATCTCTACAATAAATAATAATAATAATAAAATTAGCCAAGCATGGTAGCATGCCTGTAGTTCTGGCTACTTGGAAGGCTGAAGCGGAAGGATCACCAGCACATATAGTAGGTCAAGGCTGGGGTAGCCATGAGTGTGCCACTGACATTCCGCCTGGGCGACAGAGTGACACTCCAACTCAAAAAAAAAAAATACATAGGAAAAGAAGAAACTCACTCATGGGTCACCAAGTCACTATTTTGAAAATGGATCATGGAGGTGGGGAAGATGGCGGCCGAGACAGCTGGACTATGCAAGTCCCAGTGTGAATGAGTGAGTGTATGGAAAATTTTGTGTCCTTGCTGGTGAGTGAATGGGCGTGTGAGTAGCTGGCTGAGAGAGGATTAGGGAGCTAGCAGCCAGGGCTCTCCTGGTGCAGTGGCTGGTGGCCCAGCTGCTGGGCTTGGACCCTAGCAATTACCAGGACACAGAAGCTGAGCACCATTTTCCTTCTTCTTTTTTTTTTTTTTAAATCAACAAAACTCTTCTAGGGAAGAAAATGCTGGGAGAAACTAAGTGGAGGCTCAAGAGCAAGTGGCCAGGCCCCTAGTGGCAATAGCTGGTGCTGCAACTTCTCTGCATGGTCCCTGGCTCTTCCCACGTCGCAGAAGCCAAGCACCATTTTTTTTAACAGGTAAAAGTTTTTCTGTGAAAAGCAGTGGGAGAGACAATCGCCCCAGACTTGTTGGAATGGTTTTAAATTATGGAGATATGATTTTTAATTTTATTTCAGGTATGAATAGACCTGTTTATTTGGAGCGGGATGACATAGATTTATTTAAATTTTGAATGACATTTTAAAGTCAATTTAATATTTAAGGTTATAAGTTTTTGTCTTATAATTAAAATAGTCTTTTTTAATGTATTAACTTTATTTTTTAATTTTTGGTCAATAATTTTTTGAGTTGTTAAAGTTAATTAGACATCTTTGGATAATTGATTTGTAAATGTGGTAGTATGTATTTTTTTAGCTAAGGTTATGGTTGAAACTGAAATTGAAGTAGTAGTGGTTATTAAAGTTGTAATATTTAAAATTAAAGTTGTTATAAGTTTTTTTGGTCGTGACAACAGTGAGTTAATTTTATATAATGTTTTTAAACTATATTTGTCATATTAAAGAGATGGAAGTTTTATAGGAACTATTAAATAAGGAAGTCAGCACAGAATAATAAATTTTTTATATGATTTAGAGAAAGTAAGACAATTAGTTAATTTGTAATTTTTACAAGAAATTTGATATTTCTGCCCGTCAACAATAAAAACATTATTGTTTTATGACTCACTTTATTGACTCACTTTATGGCCGGGAGTCTTTAACACACCTAGACTTTATCAATCAGGTGAGCCTCCAAGGCTGGCTCCCAACACAGACTCTCCCTTGCCATTGCAGTAGGAGAGACTGCTGACTCCAGGCTTTACCTCACCACTTCAGTGCCTGGCAGGGCACTGGCAGCAGGGGCTGCAGAAGGCGTCCAGAGAAAAAGTTCCACGGAAGAGGACAAGAGAGGCACCCCACCACCCTCTTGAAGGCGGGGCAGGAAAGTGCTCCGACTTGCTCACCACCGAGCAACAGACCCAATCTCTGTGACGGGTGGATCAACTACTCAGGGATGGCTCATGACCCAGAGGGAATATCCTGAAAGCACAAACTTCGGAGGGACCTGATGAATGCTGAGTTCCAGGCTCCCCACCCCCTACCCTGATGCAGCTGCAAAACAAAGGGTGTCTCCAGAAAAGGATGAGGAAGGACTCCAAAGAGATCAGTGGTGAGTCTGGGACTGACCCAAATCCCCTCCTCCCCAGCAATCCTCTGAGCTGCCAGACCCACATACCTGGGCCACAGCTGAGAGAGAGAAACCCAGGTGGACGTCAGTCACAATAGAACTCCATTTCAGGATAGGCCCGCCTGGGGCACCCCCTGTGAGTACATACCTGGGGAAGAGACAACGCTACACCTCCCCATGGGAGGAGATCTCCCTGACCATAGCAGAGTGGAAGGGGAGGTCTGCAGTCCCACCCACCTCCACTGCCCCTCCTCCTTACCTGCTCAGAACTCTCAGGAGAGAATGAAAGATGTGGCTCTACAGACTTGATTAGAGGAACCATGACAGAGCCTGCCACAGGAGGGCAGGTTTGTTTTTTTAATTTTTTTAATTTTTATTTTTTAAAAATTCTTTGACTGTTTGTTGGCTAGTTCATCTATTTTTAAAATATTTTTCCTGCTGGGCTCAGTGGCTCAGCCTGTAACCCTGTGCTCTGGGAGACCGAGGTGAGTGGATTGCCTGAGCCCGCGAGTTCGAGACCGGCCTGAGCAACTTGGTGAGACCTCATCTCTACAATAAATCAAAAATTAGCTGGGCGTGGTAACGCACGCCTGTAGTTCCGGCTACTTGGAAGGCTGAGGCGGAAAGATTGCCGGAGCCCGGCAGGTCGAGGCTGTGGTGACCGGGAACAGCCACTGCACTCCAATCTGGGCGACTGAGTGAGACTCCAACTCAAAAAATAAATTAATTAATTAATTAAATTAAATATTTTTCCTTTGTTCATGAATGTGTATGTGAGGGTTTGATCTGCATCCCCCCCAATTTTTTTTTCTTTTTCTGTTTCTTTCTTCTTTTATTTGTCATTTTGTTTATGTGTGTATATGAATGACTGAGCATTCATCTTTCAATTTTGTTATTATTAGTTTGTTTTTGCTCTTTTGTTCTTCTGAGTTTTTTTATTTTCATTTTTTATAATTTAAGGTGTGTTTCAATATATGTGTGAGGGTTTGATCTGAATTCCTTTTTTTTTTCCCTGATCTTTCTGTTTTTCTTCTCTATTCACTTTATATTAGGCATGTGTTTAGTTTTCTTGGGGTTTTGTTGTTGTTGCTGTTGTTGTTGTTTGTTTGTTTTGTTACACTTTGTTGTTATTCCAGGTTGTTTGGGGATGTATGTGCATGTCTGTGTCTGTGTGTGCTCAGTTGTTTTTTCCATTGGTTCCTGCTTTACATCATCATATAGGGTGGTGGGGGGGAGTGGGTCTCAGGGAACACATACCACAATAAGTGAACATTGTAATTTGCAAGTAGTTTCTGAATCCTAGCATCCCATTCCCTAATTTTGTTGAATTTCAAAAACTACAAGAGACAACAAAGCTTCACATCTACTGTCCTATTTCAAATAGAACAAATCCAGAGCCCAGCTCAGGGAAGAATAGAGTACTGAGAAAACATCAGAAGGGAGAGCCTCTCCCACTGACACTGAATAACAGAAATAAAGAGAATAACAAGAGATAGGTCACAAGTGAGGAAAAACCAAGGAAGACCACAGGCAATTCAAGTGTACCAAAGACAAAACTCCTGAAAAATCAGATCTTGGTGCCCAAACAATGGAAGTCACCAACCACTGGCCTCAGAATATGACAGGGATTAGAGAATGGATGGAAAGAGTAAATAAGACTCAATAAACACAAGATGCAACACTAAAAGAACTTGTAACAGAGATTTTGGCAACAAAAAATTTCATCCAGGAAATAAATAACAAGATGACAAGCATGGAAAGCAGAATTAACCTAGTCAATTTTTGTCATTATGATTTTTATCATAATGATAAAAATCTCAGAACTTACAGACCAGAACATAGAATTAACCTGATCTATAAAAAAAATAGAAAGAAGACTCGGAAAGAAAGAACAAAGCCTAGAAGAGATGTGCAATTATATCAAGAGGCTGAACCTACAACTGATTGGTATCCCAGAAGAAGAAAGAGAAATGGAGAACAACTTGGAGCAAGTATTCCAGGAGGTAATCCAAGAAAACATTCCCCATCTCACCAGAGATGTGACCAGCCAAGCACAAGAGTTACAGAGAACCCCCACAAGACATCAAAAGAGAAGACCAACCCCTAGACACATAGTTATTCACCTACACAAAACAGGCACAAAAGAAAAAAACCCAAAGGCAGCAAGAGAGAAAGGTCAGGCTACCCACCAGGGAAAACCAATCAGAACAGCAGCAGACATGTTGGCAGAAACACTACAAACAAGAAGGGACTGGAGCCCCATATTCAAAGTTCTCAAAGATAAACAATTTCAACCAAGAATTTCCAATCCACCCAAGCTCAGCTTCATCAGTGATGGAGAATTAAAACCCTTCCCAGACATCTAATCCCTAAGAGATTATGCAGTATTAAGCACAGAAGAAAGATAAAAAGAATGACCCCTCACTTCCCAAGAGAAGAATAGAGCACAGAATCAACAGAGAATACGGTGCAACAAGAAACTTGAAAACGCACACATACAACAACCCCAAAGCCAAAAGAAAACAAGCAAAGAAAAAACTTTATAAGAGCCTCATGACAGGGACAAGCATTCGCATTTCAATAATCAACCTGAATGTGAATGGATTAAATGCACCACTGAAAAGACAGAATGGCAAACTGGATAAGAAACCATGACCCCATTATTTGCCGCATCCAGGAGATTCATCTCACTACAAGGGATGCACACAGACACAAAGTAAAGGATGGAAAACGAGTTTCCAAGCAAATGGATCACAAAAGAAGGCAGGAGTTATAATCTTAATATCAGACAAAGCAACCTTTAAGCTATCAAAAATTTAAAAATATGCAAAAGGACACTACATAATGACAAAAGATTCAATTCAATCAACAAGAAATATCCATCCTAAACATATATGCACCCAACACAGGTGCATCAGCATTTATAAAGCAACTACTAAGTAAACTAAAAGAAGATATTGATTCTAACACTATTATAGCAGGTGACTTAAATACCCCACTAACAGTCCTAGATAGATCATCAAGACAAAAAAGCCACAAGAATATCCAGAACCTAAACTTGACACTCAATCAAATGGACTTAATAGAGACCTACAGATTATTCCACCCAACAGCCACAGAATATGCATTCTGCTCATCACCATATGGAACATACTCCAAGATCAAACACATCCTTGTCCACAGATCAAGCATAAACAAATTCCATAAGGTTGAAATCTTGCCAGGCACTTTCTCAGACCACAGTGGAATAAAAATGAATATCAACACCAACAAAATTTCCCCAAAACCCACAAAGACATGGAAAATAAACAACATGATGCTGAACAACTACTGGGGTCAACACTGAAATCAAAGCAGAAATTAAAAGATTCCAGAAAACAAATGAAAATGAAGAAATCTTACCAAAACCTCTGGGATGCCATGAAAGCAGTTCTCAGAGGGGAATTTATATCTCTATGAGAACACATTTAAAAAACAGAAAGCTCACAAGCTGAGAGCCTAACAAATCACCTAAGGGAGCTAGAAAGAGAAGATCAACAAAACTTCAACTTTAACAGAAAAATCCAAGTCACCAAAATATGAGCCCAAATACACGACATAGAAGACAAAAATATCATAGAAAACATCAACAAAACAAAAAACTGGTTCTTTGAAAGAATTAACAAAATTGATGGACTCCTAACCAGAATGACCAAGAAAAAGAGAGAAAAAGCCCAAATAAACACAATCAGAAATACAAAAGATCAAATCACAACTGACTCCGAAGAAATACAAAAGATTATCAAAGATTACTATGTACACCTATATGAAAACAAACTTGATAACCTAAATGAAATGGAAAACTTTCTGACATCACACAACCTCCCCACGTTGAAACAAGAAGACATTGAGACACTAAATAGACCAATAACAACCCAGGAAATTGCCTCTGTCATAAAAAAACTACCTACAAAAAAAAGCCCTGAACTAATTGGCTTTCCAGCAGAATTCCACAAAATGTACAAGGAGGAGCTGATATCAATCCTATTGAAAGTATTCCAGGCAATCAAGAATGATGGAATTCTCCCCAAATCATTTTATGAAGCTAACATAACACTGATATCCACACTGAGTAAAAATCCAAAAAAGAAAACTATAGACCAACATCCCTTATGAACATAGATGCAAAAATCCTCAACAAGATTCTAGCAAATCAGATCCAAAAACACATCTCAAAAATAATCCACCAGACCAGGTAGGCTTCATCTCCAGGATGCAGGGCTGGTTCAACATTCATAAGACCATAAATGTCATTAAATACAACAACAGATGTAAAAACAAGAACCACCTGATTATATCACTAGATGCAGAAAAAACTTTTGGTAAAATCCAGTATCCCTTCTTGATAAAAACCTTCAAACACCCAGATGTAGAAGGAACATACCTCAAAATAGTAAGTGCCATTTATGATAAACCCACAGCTAACATATTGCTAAATGGACAGAAACTGAAAATATTTCTCCTGAAAACTGGAACAAGACAAGGCTGCCCACTCTCACCCCTCTTGTTCAACATTGTGTTGGAAGTCCTAGCTAGGGCAATTAGACAACAGAAGGAAATCAGGGTTATCCAAATAGGAAAAGAGGAAGTCAAGTTATCCCTCTTTGCTGATGATGTGATCCTATACCTTGAATATCCAAGAAAATCTGTCAAAAACCGGCTTGCAGCCGGGCTCAGTGGCTCAGCCTGTAATCCCTCACCTTTGGGAGGCTGAGGTGAGTGGATTGCCTGAGCACGTGGGTTCGAGACCCGCCTGGGCAACTTGGCGAGACCTCATCTCTAGAATAAATCAGAACTAGCCGTGCATGGTAGCACGTGCCTGTAGTTCCAGCTATTTGGAAGATTGAGGCAGAAGGATCACTGGAGCCCAGCAGGTTGAGGCTGTGGTGGCCGGGAGCGGCACTGCACTCCAGTCTGGGTGACAGAGTGAGACTCCAACTCAAAAAAAAAAAAAAACCCTGCTTGCACTGATAAAGGACTTTAACAAAGGCTCAGGGTACAAAATAAATGTGCAAAAGACAGTTGCATTCCTATACACCCACAGCAAGCAGGCAGAGACCCAAATTAAAAACACAATCCCATTCTCAATAACCACACACAAAAAAGGAAATACCCTGGCATCTTCCTAACCAGAGAAGTGAAAGACCTTTACAATGAGAACAACAAAACACTACTCAAAGAAATCCAAGAAGACACAAACACATGGAAAAATATCCCATGTTCATGGATAGGAAGAATCAACACTGTTAAGATGTCCATCCTACCAAAGACAATCTATAGGTTCAATGCAATACCCATTAAGTTACCAACATCATTCTTCTCAGACCTGGAAATGACATTACAGAAATTCATATGGAAACATAAACAACCACAAATAACCAAAACAATCCTTAGCAAAAGAAACAAAGTAGGAAGTATTACACTCTCAGACTTCAAACTTTACTATAAGGTTACAGTAATCAAAACAGCCTGGTACTGGTACAAGAACAGGCATATAGACCAATGGAGAAGGATAGAGATTCCAGAAGCAAAGCCTCAGTTTCTCAACCGGCTCATCTTTGACAAAGCCTCCAACAAAAACCACTGGAGAAAGGAGAACCTATTCAGTAAATGGTGCTGGGAAAACTGACTGATCACATGCAGAAGATTGAAACAGAACCCCTACCTATCACCATACACAAAAATTAACTCTAAATGGAATC
>NW_007233876.1:0-8001 GCF_000164805.1 Carlito syrichta | reverse complement strand
GCCAGCTGGACCAGCTGGGCTTTGCTGCAGCCAGCTGTGTAGCCAGATGTGAACAGCTGCGTGAGTGCACAGCTCAAGGGAGCCAGCAAGTTAAGCTGCAGCCTCCTATTCTGTTAGCCTCAAAGTCTCTTTGGAAAAGAGCGGTGGCTCATGGACCGGAACAAGCTCTTAGCCTGGCGTTCAGAGAAGGTTTTCAGGAGAAACAGAGACCCCTGAAGTGTGCAAAAAATCATGTGTTGTCCTGCGGGTGGGTGGAGGGGAGAGCACAGCCTTCATGTTCTCAAAGAAATCCTCAGACCTGGTTAGAAAGCCAGGGGAGGACCCTCTTGGCTGCCACATCACCATATCTGGACTGAGTTTCCCTGTACAGCATGGGAAACTCACTCTAACCCAGAGCCCATCTCCTGTCTCTGGAAGTGAGGGGCGAGGGTCAGGTGGAGGACCAAGTGCTTCGGGCTTCTTGGTGAGATACATGAGGCTCCTTGGAGGAAGAGGAACTGTTCTCTGGGAAGTGGATGCTGACTACCCCTTCTCCGTCAGTCTCTCCTGGGAATCCAGGTGTCTCGGTTTGGCCTGACTTCATGGGCTGTGGGAGATGCCTCTGGGCACTCTCTCCTTTTTACCTTGAAAAATAAGGGTGTCTGGGAAGCCTTGAGCAGGAATGGAGGCAGCTCTTAGAAATGAGGTCATGCCCGAGGTAGGCTGGAGCCAGGTTCACCTGCTGTGCCCTCCTAAGCCACGTTTCCCTGGGCAGGGCGGGTGCCTGGCAGCCTCTGAGGCTCGTGCCAGCAGAAACGGGCACAGCAGCTACGGCTGCGGGCAGAAGGCCCGCATGTGGAGTACCCTTCTCTGGCCCTCTCCGATGACCAGTCCAAAGGGCTGTCAGCTGGGCGGGAAGTAGGGGCGTCCTGATCTTGTAGAAAATCAGTGAAAGGGTCTTGGCCAGAACTAAACGAAGGAGGAAGAGGATGTCCTTTCCAGTAAGAGGGATTGAGGTTAGATGGCACAAAGCATGCCCTAAGGGGTCAAATATGGAAAAAACACTAAAAAGGCAAGGGAAAGGTGATGGAATGAGAAAAACAGCCTCCTTTCTTGTCCAAGGCTTGGCCACAGCCTCTTCCATCCTTTCTCACTCCTTCCAGCTTGTTGCTGCAGCTCTAGGGCTGAGTCACCGGTCGGGAGAGGGGGGCTGGATGGGCCGCGAAGGAGAAGGGGAGGCCTGGGAGGGCTGCAGTTTCAGCTACCATAGGAGCAGCCTCTGGGGAGATGCCTAATTCGGGCAGCAGGCCTGGCACAGAGCTGAGATCCAGGCATCCGAGAGCTGCCCCCACCCCTACCCTGGGGCTCAGGGCTGAAGTAGGCTCCTGCCCTCTTGCTGCCATGCCTGGGGTAGGCGGGGAGCACAGGCTGCAGCTAGGGACTCAGAGAGTGGGGCCCCCTTTGGCCCCCTCTGAGATCTTCCCCCTGGAGCTACTGAACACCTCCCTGAGAGGAGGGGTTCTGGGAAGTTGAATCTTACAGGCCATTTCTCTGAGCACCATACTACCCCAGTTCCCTAGGGGCCTTCTCCTCTTTGGGGTAAGCCAGCCCGGTGCCCTGAACGCCCCTGGGCCCCCTGCCCCAGCCTTCTGCTTCTTTCTATGTGGCTCCATTAGCTTTGAACTGCCCCGGGAGGAGCGATGGCACAGGGGTGAGGAAGGGCTTTTCCGGAACTTGGAGCTCGGGGGTTCCCCAGAGGCCAAGAAGGGCTGTCTGGCTGGAGCCAACTGAGAGGGAGGGGAGGCAGCTGTTGAAAAGCCCTTGAGAGGTCATTTCACCCTTTCCACGGCCTTAGGGGACTCTGTGCTCCCCGAAGTCCAGCCTGACTCCAGGAGAGGGGAGACTCATCTGCTTTCCTTGCTCCAAGAGCTCCATCTAGGTGCCCCTCCACCTAGTCTCCCTCCTTCTGACTGCGGCGGGAGGGTGGGCTCAGTAGTGGTCTGGAAGGGGTCAGCTTCTAGACCTTGTGACCTGGGCCAGAGCCAACAGCAGGCGATCATTTGCATGCTCATTTACATTTTATTTGCATGCCGTTGAGGCCCCTCCCACCCTCTGAACTCTCCAGCCCCACCACACACACCCGGCTGTGGCTGGAGGGAGATGGGCCTGACCCTCTGCCTCCCGCCTTCCCCCATCCACGCGCAGGCCTCTGGCTGTGGACCCATCGGATCCTGGGCATGGAGCCAGAGGGCCTTAAAGGGCCTCTGAACGGGCCAAGTAGGAGCTAAAAATACCTTGGGGGGTGGGGGGCTGTATGTGGACTCTCTGGAGGAGGGGCCTGGGATGTGGGGCTGGGATTAGGGCACTGGCCCTGCCCCACCCCCTGTCAGTGGGCACAAGACTGGATGGGGTAAGGGGTGGGAGGGTATAGGTGATAAGGGGGTTTCTGTCAATCCAGTTGCCATTCATGCCCAGCTCTGGCTGCTCAGTACCTCAGGAGGCTAAGGGGAGGGGTCCCTCAGCCCCCTCCTAGCTGAGACGAGGGAACCTGGAGGGCGTGGAGACCCTGCAGCTCAGGGACCTCCTGCCCAACAACTGGGCAGCATTTTCACTACACTGCTTGCCCTGGAATGCAACCAGGGCTCCCAGGGACCCCTTGCCCACTGAGGCCTTGGGCACCTTCAAGTTCTTTGTAGCCAACCCTCAGCCTCCCCCTCCGGCCAGATCTGAGTTCCTGCCCTAGAATAGCACTAGTTGCCAACGCCGCCACCCCCACCTTAGTCGTTGCCTGGTAAACTTAGGCCGTGCGGGTCCTTCTTATGTCTCATCCCCTGCTTCCTCCAGACCACCGAGATTGTCTGTTCTTTTCCCTCTGCTCCCTCTAACCTGGCAGGGCAGAAATTCCTGTGTCCTGGAGGGGGAGCCTGGGGTCATGCTAGGGCCAGTCCTGGGGTCACAGAAATCAGAGCAACAGTGCTCACACCGGCCATAGCATCATAGTCAGAAAACCCCTTTGCAGAGTAAACCCATCTGTTCCTCCAACAACCCTGGAGGTCGGCAGGAGAGCTACTGTCCCCATTTTACAGGTAAGACTCTCAAGGCTTCCCGAGGGAAAGGAAATTGCCCCTGTGGGCAGACCAAACCCTAGAACCGGGTCCTTGAGCTCCCAGGTTGAGATGTTTCTTTCCCACGGGCGGTGGCTTCCTTCTCATCCGTCAGGCACGCCAGGGGCGGATGTCCCTGGGTGGTCAGGCAGTGAACTCAGGGAGGCGCCCTCCCCAGCCCAGACAGAGGTGACTACCCAGGCCTGGCTGCCACCCTGGACCCCTGCCAGCCTCCGGCCAGGAAGCTTCCCTCCTGCTCCCAGGAACACTCCCGCAGACATGAGGTGCAGGCAAGGTTGCTCGGTCCCGCCCCCTTCTCGGCACCCCAGGCAGTGCATTCCTGACTCCCAGTGGGTGGAGGCAACCCAGGCCCCAGCATGCCTGGGCACCGCCCTGCCCACGCCCTGCAACCCACACTCATAGGTCCCAGGCAGGGGCCGCAGGCGCGGCCGTTGCTAGGTACTTCCAGATTGGCAGGAGGCCCAGGGCCCAGGTTCTGAGCCGGGAGCCACAGGGTGAGAGTGTTGCTGAGGGCTGATGGAGAGCATCTGGGAGGTGCCTGTCACCCAGAGGCTGGGTCCATCGGGATTGAGGAGGGGCTCCCGGCAGAACACCAAGTGGCTGTGGGGAGAGGAAATGGAAAGAAGGGCTGGCAGAACTGGGTTCTCCAACTGGGGTGCACCAGATTCCACCCAGACGGTCTGTGGCAGGCAAGGGGCTCTGCCTCTTTAACAAATATCCCAGGGATGTCCAAGCACTATTTTCTGGAATGGTGTTTCAGGGTTGATACCTGCCTACCACTGCTCTAGCCACCCTAGCGGTATGGGATGGGTTGCCAGGGCCCTACACATCCTTGTAGAACTTGGCGTCGGAGTCCCTGCAGGTGGTGGTGGTCCGTGCCCACCCCATCTCTGCTCACCCTCCAGGAACTCTGCGCCGGGGTCACATTGTCCAAAGCGTCAGATAATCAGTCCCACCCCATATCCTGTGTGCCTGTCTCAAGGTGGAAGGAGGACGTTGGACATCACCCAGGGGCCCACCTAGGATCACTTAGGGGCCCAGGCCTCCGACATCTGAGTTCTTCCAATGACCTCCCCCTGCCTCCGCCAAATTCTTCCCTCTGCCCTCTTCTCCCTGAGAATTTGAAGTCTGTGCCAGGATTCCTCAGTCTTGCACTCTTCCGGTCTACCTTCATCTCAAAGGCCAAAGCATTTCTTCCAAAACCCAGATCTGCCTGTGTCACTCCCTTGCCTGAGATTCCTCCATGACTCCCTGAAGGTCCTTCCCGGCCTCCCCTCTTGTCCCTCCTGGATGCTCCTGGACTCCAGCGGTACAAGGACCTTGCAGATCCCTGAGTGGCCCCGCCTCACATGCTCCTGGCCCTTGAACTTGCTGTATCTTTGCATAAAGTGTCCTTCCTTGCCTTCCTCACCTGGTGAACCCTGGTTATCGTCCTTAGACCAGGTCCCCTCTTCTGCGGGCCTCCCTGCCTGCCCCCACCTCTACCACTGAATCTGGTCTGGTGTGCTCCCTGCTCTCTGCCCATGAGGTCTTGACTGTGAGTGTCTGTTTCCTTGCAGACACAGGGCACCCCTGGAGGGCAGGAGCCGGAGTCCATTCATCTCCCGTCCCCCAGAACCTGGCACAGAGGATCTGTAAATGCGTGTTGAATAGCATGTTGTTTGAAGCAGGCCTTAGGGAGCCTAAGCCTGGATGCTTCTCCCTTCCTGCCCACAGGCTCCTGGCTGGTGCCCCCCGGGAGCTCGCTGTGTCCGATGGCTACACCAACCGGACCGGTGCTGTGTACCTGTGCCCACTCACTGCCCACAAGGACGACTGTGAGCGGGTGGACATCACAGAGAAAAGTGAGGGGAAGGGGCTAAGGGTCAGTGTCAGATGGGGGGCCTGGCGGAGGGGACAGCATTGAGAGAATGATCTGAAGCTCTAAGGCGTGGTTGCAGTTTCTTGTCCAGCTGGGAAGAGGGAGCCCTGGAGGAGAAGGGAGCCAGATGGGATTGTGGACCCAGAGTAAGGATGGGCCGGAGAAGGGGCATGGGGAGGGCTGCCCTGCTGGGGGAGGGACCAAGGGGGACCTACCCCTGCCCTCTGGAGGCTTTGGGCACTGGAGTGCAGGGTGAGGTGCCCTGACTCAGAGCTCTCTCATGTGCACAGGTGACCCTGACCATCACATTATTGAGGACATGTGGCTCGGAGTGACTGTGGCCAGCCAGGGTCCCGCAGGCAGAGTTCTGGTAAGTGGGTGCTCACCCCACGCCCAACTCTGTCCTTCATCTCCCAAGGACCAGGAAGGCAGCAGAGGGTCCTTGGTCCGTGTGTCGGGGCCTGTGCCCATGTCTGCTTCTGTGACGGGGTATCCCTCACTCCCTGCAGTCCTGAGAGTGGAGCATGTATGTCTGGTGCTCTCCCAAGGCCAGGCATGGCCCGAGTCTTCTCTGACTCACCCACTTCCTCCCCAGACCCACACCGGGTACTCACCCCTCATGGGAACCAGCCGAGGGAACTGCAAGAAGGAAAGGGCAGAGAAGGCCCCGGGCGCTCAGTGCTGGCTGGCGCTCCTTCCTGGGAGGCTGGCTGCCGGAAGAGGCACAGCCTTGCTGACCCTGGCTCCTCCGGCTCTGGTTTAGGGACCATCCTTGATGTCAGTTGTCACCTCCTGCCCACATTCTTCAGTGCCGGCTCCTGACGTCTCGATTTCTGAGTTCTAGATAGATACTTTGCACAACCCCTGCCCCTGCCATTTTTCTTTCTTTTTTTTTTTTTCAAGTTAGAGTCTCACTCTGTCACCCAGGCTGGAGTGCAGTAGTATGCTGCTCACAGCCACCGCAGCCTCCACCTGCTGGGCTCAGGTGATCCTTCTGCTTCAACCTTCCAAGTAGCTGAAACTACAGGCACGAGCCACCATGCCCGGCTAATTTTTTGATTTATTGTAGAGACGAGGCCTTGCCCAGTTGCCCAGGCTGGTCTTGAGCCCCTGGGCTCAGGCAGTCCTCTCGCCTCAGCCTCCCAAAGTGCTGGGATGACAGGTGTGAGCCACTGCACCTGGCCATTTTTCTTTTCTTGTCATTTTTTTCTTTTGGCAGTAGGGTTTCACTTTGTCCCCCAGGCTGGAGTGCAGTGGCATGAGCATAGCTCACTGCAGCCTTGAACTCCTGGCTCAAGCGATCCTCCCACCTCAGCCTTCTGAGTAGCTGGGACTATAGGCACATACCACCACATCCAGCATTTTTCCTTTTTAAGAAAATCGACGTAATATTTACATATAGTGAAATGTACAGATTTTAAATTTTATTGAATTTCTGATCATTAATTACAGGGTATAACCAGCACCCTTTTAAAGACACAGCATATCTTTAGATCATTCCAGAAAGCTCCCTTGGGTCCCCTTCCAACCAACTGCCACTCCCATAGCCACCACCGCTGTGATTTCTGTCACCTTTGAACCCTGTTTTAAGCTCCGAGTTTGTATAAGTCCACTGAGATGTCTTTTCCAGACTTCTGTTATGGACGGTTGTGGGTCTCAGACTCCATGTAAAGTGGTTCTAGAACCTGGGTCACTTAGCAGCTAATGATTTGCCCTTCTATCCATTCATTCGACACATATTTAGTGAGCACCCACTGGGTGCCAAGCAGCATGCTGTTGGTAGAAAAGCAGTGACGCACGGCAGGCTCAGGCACCTTGCTTGTGGAGCTCACAGCGCAGGCAGGGGAAGCAGAGTGAGGAAAGAACCAGATCCCCTTCAGGACTTTGCTTAGTCCTGCGCCGTTTGGAGACACCCTCTTCTGACCCATTGATTGGCCCAATTGTTATATATTGAGCACCTGCAACGTGCCCAGAGAAACTGGTCGTAGATTCTCCCTTTGCAAGGCAACAAAGCATAGCACTTAAGAGCTCAGACTTAAGAACCAGACCGCTTTGGTTTGAGTACTCTCTAGCTCTCTCTAGATGTGAGGGCCTAAGGTAACTGAGCTCTCTGCATTTCAGTTTCTTTATCTAAAACGGGGGAAATAGGCTGGGTATGGTGGCTCATGCCTGCAATCCCAGCACTTTGGGAGGCCGAGGTAGGAGGATGGCTTGAACCCAGGAGTTTGAGACTAGCCTGGGTAACACAGTGAGAACTCGTTTCTACAAAAAAAGAAAAGAAAAGAAAAGAAAATTAACGAGGCGTGGTGGCGTATGCCTGTAGTCCCAGCTACTGGGGAGGCTGAGGTGGGAGGATCGCCTGAGCCCAAGAGGTTGAGGCTGCTGTGAGCCGTGATCGTGCCACTGTGCTCCAGCCTGGGCAACAGAATAAGACTCTGACTCAAAAATAAAATAAAATGGGGAAAATAATTCTGCCGTCACCACAGAACTGTTAATAAGCTTAAAAGTTAATACCTGAAGAGCTCAGAATGGTGCCTGACATATAGGAAGCGCTCAGTGAGTGTTCGCTCTCCTATTGTTATTTTTCTACTTGATAACCACTAGCCATTGAGCAAGTTGCTATTATTATTATTACCGTCATTATAATTATTATTTTAATAATGGTCCTTCCATTAAGAGGACAGGGCATCTGGGGGCAGCAGAGATGCGAGTTCCTTAATCTCTGTAAATAACCCCTTTTAGACCCAGGAGTCTGAAGCCCACAGTCCCTCATCCTTCCCACTTTCCCTCTGCCGAGAACTCTAAGCCACTCTCAAGTCCACATCTTCTGGCTTTCCAAAAAGTGTTTCTGACCTTCAGGGCAGATTTCTGCCCTCTGGAAAGAAAGTGCAGGTTGAAGGATCCCCGGGGACAGAAAGAGAAGCCAGGAGACCTTCACCTCCTCTCCCGTAAAGCCAGAGGCACCTAGGGCAGAGGAGAAGCAGCCCTGGGTCCCCCACTCCTGACTGAGACTGCGTGTGTTGGCGGGGGGGTCCC
>NW_007233875.1:0-4797 GCF_000164805.1 Carlito syrichta | reverse complement strand
CTGTGTGTCTCCATGGTAGACCCATCACATGCCTTCTGGATAGATCCACTATGTGCCTCTTTGATTGACCTGTCATGAGTCTCTGAGATGGACCTGTCATGTGCCTTCATGATAGTCCTGCTGCTTTCCCTAATGGTGACTTTGCTATTTGTCTTCTTGTTGGCCCTTCCACATGGCTCCAGGAGGGAGCCATCACTGCATGCCTTCTCAGTAACTCCATTGCATGCCTCTTCAGATGCCCAGACACGAACTTCTGCAGTGGCCCTTCCACATGCTTGCATGGTGACCTTGCCATATGCCTCAGTGGTGCCACAGCTGTAAGCATTTTTGTTGGCTACTCAGCATGACTTTTAAGTTGCTTTGTCATGTGCCTCTGAGGAAAACTGCCACATGTTTTCAAGATAGATCAAGTATGTGCCTGCATGGTGGACTTTCCTCATGCCTCTACAATAGACAAGCCACATGCCTTTGCAGTTATTCTACCACATACATTCATGAGAGCCCCACCATGTACATCTACGCAGTTGCCCTTCCACGTACCTCTGTGGTGACCCTACTGCATGCCTCTGGCATTGAACCGCCATGTTCCTCCTATATTGACCTGTCATGTGCCTCCTTGGTGGACCCACCCCATGCCTTCATGGTTGCTTCATCATTTGCCTCTTTTGTTAACTCATAAAGTGCCTTCAAAATAGACCTGCCACATTCCTCTGGGATGAGCTTCAGTGAGTTTCCAGGATGGACCTGACACATGCCTTCACAGTGGATCTACTACAGGTCTTTGTGATGACTCTGCCACGTGTCTCCATGGTGACCCCACCATATGCTTCCACAATGGATCTACCAAGTGCCTCCATAGTGATCCTGTCGTGTAGCTTTGTGATTGCCCATATGTGTGTCTCAGCAGGGAGCCTGTTGCATGACTCTGCAGTGGATCTACCTTGTGCCTCAGTGATGGCCCCTCTTCATGCATCTGGAATAGAACTTTGACCTCAATATAGAGGAGTGAACCTCGATATGGACTCTGATATGGATCAGTCACATGACTCTGGGATAGATCCACCACATGCCTCCAGGATTGAACTGTCAAGAGTCTTCATGGTGTCCCTGTTGCTTGCCTTCATGGAGGTCCTGCTGCTTGCCTCCTCAGAAGCCCCACCACGTGCCTCCGGAATGATCCTACCATGTAACTCTTGGTGGACTTGCAGCATGCCTTCACGTTTGGCTCTCCTCATGCCTCCCGGGTGGCCCCACCATGCATCTGCAGAGTGGCCCCGACATGTGTCGCTGTCATTGACCTGCTGTGTGTCTCTGGTATTGACCTGACATGTACCTCCTTAGTGGATCTGCCCTGCAACCTCATGTTGACCCCACCTGTATGTCTCTGTTGTGCCTCTACCGTGTGCCTCTGGGAGAGACCTGCTGCATGTCTCTGCAGTGGGTATGTCACATGACTTTGCAGTGGTCCTGTCTTGTGCCTCCACAGAGGCCTTGCTGTGTACCTCAGAATAGACCTAAAATGACCTTTAGGGATGGACCCACCATGTGCTTATGTGGTGGCACCATTGTATGCCTCTGCAATAAACCTGCTCTGTGCCTCTGTGGTAGCACCACCCCATGCCTCCACTACAGCCCAACCATGTGTCTCTGCAGTGGCCCTGCTACATGTCTCCATGGTCAATCTTCAGCATGCCTCCATGGTGGCCCCACCACGTTCCTTGAGATGGACTCATCATTTGCCTCTGGGATTGTATTGACACTTGCCTTCATGGAGGCCCTGTTGCTTGCCTGTGTGATCATCTTGCAGCTGGCCTCCTTGGTGGCCTACTGTGTGCCTCCAAAATGAATCCATGGCATACCTCCTTAGTGGACCTGCCAAATTCCTCTGTGGAGAACCCATTGCTTGCCTCTGGAGTGGCCCTACCACTTACCTCCACAGTGATGCCTATGTGATATACCTGTGTGTGCCTTAAAGGTGAACCTGTGTGGTGCTCCACACCAGCCTCCATGGTGATATTGCAGTTTAAATCTGGGATGGACACACTGCATTCCTCTGGGATGGGCTCAATGCATGCCTCCAGTATTGATTCAGTGGTATTGACCTGCTGTATGCCTCTATAGTGAACCTGTCTCTTGCTTTTGTGGTGGACCCATGTTGTGCCTCCGTGGTGTATCCACCACATGCCTCTGTGGTGGCCACACTGTGTACCTCTGGGATAGACCCACTGTGTGCCTCCATGGTGGATCCATCACATGCTTCCACAGTGGTTCAACTGTGTGTCTCTACCATGAACATTTGTGATGGCTGTACCACATACATAGGTGGCCCCACTGTGTACCTCCACCATGGGTCCACTGTGCACCTCCATGTTGGACCTGCCATGGACTTTTGTGGTGGACCTTCCACACACCTTCATAGTGGCTCCTAATTGTGCTGCTGTTTGAGCCATCACGTGACTCCACGGTGAACTTGCCATTTACCTCCATGTTGGCCCCACTGCATGCCTCCAAGATGGACCTGCTTAGTACTTCTGAGGTGACCACAACTCAAGCCTCTGTGGTTGCCCTGCCACATACTTCTGTGGTCAACCTGCCACATGACTGCAAAGAGGACCCACCACATGTCTTCACAGTAGTCCCACCACATACCTTCATAGTGACATTGCCACAGGTTTTTGGCTAAATACCACCACATGCCTTCAAGAGGATCTGTGGTGTGCCTTCATGATGGACCTGTCATGTGTCTCTGTGGTGGACTTGCTATGTGCCTCCTCTGTGTCAGTGTCACATACCTCTAGTATCAACTTACCTTGTGTCTCTGGGAGGGTCCTGACGCATGCCTTCACTATGGACTCTTTGGGTATCTTTTTCTTGGCCTCGCAACAGGCCTCCACAATGGACACACCATATACTTTGTATCTCCACCTTGTGCCTCTGTGATAGCCCAGTCATGTGCCTCTGTGATGGCCCTGCCACATGCCTCCATGGTGACCCTGCCTTATGCATGGGTGACCCTGATGCATGCCTTCACTCTGATCCCAATGTATGCCTTCATGATGAACCCACTGCATACCTTCATGGTTGCCCCACATAATCCCTTTGCAGTCACTCTGTCATGTGCCTTCATGGTGGCTCTGCCATGTGCCTTTGTGGTGGCACTGCTGCATGCATTTGCATTGGTCCCTCTATGTGACACCATGGCTGTCCCACTGTATGCCTTCAGGATAAAACCACTGCTTGCCTTTGAGATGGAACCACTGTGTGTCTGTACAATGGGCCTCTGACATGCTTCCAAGGTCAATTTGCTGTGTGCCTCCTCAGTGGAAATGCTGAAATCATCCCATCATGTGCCTCAGCAGTGGATCCACCACATACCTTGAAAATGGGCCATCTTTGTGTCTCTGCAGTGTCCCTGCCACTTGTCTCTGCAGTGACCTTGCCATTTGTCTCTACAGTAGCCCAGTCACATGCCCTTGAATTGGGTATGCTGCATGCCTCCTTGATGGCCCTGCCATATGCCTCCACCATGGCCCAGTCTCATAACTCTTTGGTGTCTCTGTCACATGACAGTAGAGGACACGTTGTGTGCCCTCATTGTGGACCCATAATGTACTTCTGGGATAAACCCACTATGTGCCTTCTAGATGCATCTGCAATGTGCCTTCATGGTGACCACGCCGCATACCTTCATTGTGATCCTGTTAGCCTCCTCAGTGGCTATGCCACATGTCTCTGGAATGGAAAGGATTTGTCATGTTTCTCTGTGGTGAGGCCACATGCCTCTGTGGTGGCCCAGGAGCATAACCTTTGCCGTTACCCAACAGCATATATCTACATAGTGGCAAGTCCTCTTGGATGGATCTGCTGTGCCTTTTGTATTGACCCCCAGTGTGCCTCCTTGGTTAATCTGCCTAGTGCCTGTGTGGTGGACCTATGTGTGCCTCCCCAAGTACCTTCATGGTGGAGCCACTGCATGCTTCCATGGTGGTTCAGCCACATGCTTCCTCAGAGTCCCTGTCATATGTTTCTAGGATGGAATGGACCAGCTGTAAACAACAACGATGGACCTGTGGCAAGCTACAGAGATACAGCTTGTGTCTCCATGAGGGATCCATTTACTGCCTCCACAGAGAACCTGGCCTGTGCCTTGGGATGGACCCATTATTAATTTGTAGTATGTACCCACTACATACATCTTCAGAGACTCATTACATGCCTCCATAGTGACTTTACCATGTGCCTCTAGAGTGGCCCTGCCACATACCTCCCCAAAGGACCTACCATGCTTCTCCATGGTGGCCTTGTCATGTACCTTATTTGTGTCCCAGCCTCTGTGGTGATCCCACTGCATGCCTTTGAGATACACCCACTATGTGACCCTGGGATTGGTCTGCCACATGCCTCTGGGATGGATCTGCTGTATGTCTCTGGAATAGACTGCTGTGTGGCTCCACAACGGCCTTGCCACAGTGGCCCTGCCACATTCGTGCACAGTTGCCTGCCATGTGCCTCTGTTTTGGATCTATTGTGTAACTCCACAGAGACTCCACTGTGTGCCTTTGTGGTGACCCTCCTGTGAGCCTCTGCAGGTCCCCTCCACATGCCTCCAGGATAAAACCACCATGTGCCTTCAATATGGACCAAACACATGCCTCCATGGTGGACCTGCTGTGTACCTCCATGGTGGACCTGTCACATGCCTCCATGGTGGTCCTGCTCTGTGTCCACATAGTCGCTTCACCAAATACCTCTGCAATGACCCACCACATTCTTTGGAATGTGCCTCTGGGATTGATC
>NW_007233874.1:0-5252 GCF_000164805.1 Carlito syrichta | reverse complement strand
GAAATGGAGGACTTTCTGACATCACACAACCTACCTAAGTTGGAACAAGAAGAAATTGAGACCCTAAATAAACCAATAACAATCAAGGAAATCGACTGCATAATAAGAAAACTTCCTACAAAAAAAAAGCTCTGGACCAGATGACTTTCCAGCAGAATTCTACAAGACATTTAAGGAGGATCTGATACCAGTCCTACTGAAGGTATTCCAGGCGATTGAAAAAGATAGAACACTCCCCAAATCATATTATGAAGCCAACATTACATTGATACCCAAGCCAGGTAAAGATCCAACAAAGAAAGAGAACTACAGGCCAATATCTTTGATGAACATATATGCTACAGTTCTCAACAAGATCCTAGCAAACCGGATTCAGCAATACATCTCAAAAATTATTCATCATGACCAAGTAGGCTTCATTCCTGGGATACAAGGCTGGTTCAACATTCGTAGAACCATAAATGTTATTAAATACATCAACAGATGTCAAAACAAAAACCACATGATTATATCATTAGATGCAGAAAAAGCTTTTGATAAAATCTAGCACCCCTTCTTGATAAAAACCCTTGAAAATCTAGGCATACGGGTAACATACCTCAAAATAGTAAAAGCCATCTATGAGAAACCCACAGCGAGCATACTCCTAAATGAACAAAAATTAGAACAATTTCCCCTGAAAACTGGAACAAGACAAGGATGCCCACTCCCACCCCTCCTGTTCAACATAGTATTGGAAGTCCTGGCTCGAGCAATCAGAGAAGAGAAGGCAATCAGGGGTATCCAAATAGGAAAAGAGGAAGTCAAGTTATCTCTCTTTGCAGATGATATGATTGTGTACCTTGAAAACCCAAGAGAAATTGTCAAAAACCTCCTTACACTGATAAAGGCCTTTGGTGAAGTCTCAGGATACAAAATAAATGTACAAAAGACAATCGCATTTCTCTATACCAATAATAAACAAACAGAAACCCAAATAAAAAACACAATTCCATTCACAATAGCCACAAAAAAAATGAAATACCTTGGCATCTTCCTAACCAGAGACGTGAAAGACCTATACAAGGAAAACTACAAAACACTGCTTAAAGAAATCAAAGTTGACACAAACAAGTGGAAAAATATCCCATGCTCATGGATCGGAAGAATCAACATTGTGAAGATGTCCATCTTACCTAAGGCAATCTACAAATTCAATGCAATACCCATCAAATTACCAGCAGCATTCTTCTCAGACCTAGAAAAAACAATGCAGGAATTCATATGGAAACACAAACATCCAAGAATAGCCAGAACAATCCTTAGCAAAAAAAAAACAAAGCAGGTGGTATCACATTACCAGACTTCAAACTTTACTATAAAGCTACAATCATCAAAACAGCTTGGTATTGGTATAGGAACAGGCATATAGATCAATGGAATAGAATTGAGATTCCAGAAGCAAAACCTCAATTTCTCAACCAACTCATCTTTGACAAAGCCTCCACCACCTACCACTGGGGAGAGGAGAACCTATTCAGTAAATGGTGCTGGGAAAACTGGCTGACCACATGCAGAAGATTGAAACAGGACCCCTATCTATCCCCATGCACAAAGGTTAATTCCAAATGGATCAGAGACCTAAATGTAAAACCTCAAACCATAAGAACCTTAGAAAATGAAGGAAAAGCCCTCATGGAAATCGGAACTGGCATCTAATTCCTGAACAAAACCCAAAACCCACAACTCATAAGAGAGAAAATAGATAAGTGGGACCTTATTAAACTGACAAGCTTCTGCAAAGCCAAAGAAACCATCAAGAGAGCAGGGAGACAGCCTACAGACTGGGAAAAAGTATTTGTCAACTCCAGGTCCGACAAAGGCTTAACATCCTGGATCTACAAGGAACTCAAACGTGCTGAAAAGAAAAAAACAAACAATCCCATTATAAAATGGGCAAAAGATATGAACAGACACTTCACAAAGGAAGACATGTGAGCAGCCAACAAACACATGAAGAAATGTTCAACCTCACTAATCATCAGGGAGATGCAAATCAAAACCACACTGAGATACCACCTAACCCCAGTCAGAATGGCAATCATCAACAACTCAAAAAATAACAGCTGCTGGAGAGGGTGTGGTGAAAAGGGAACACTTCTACACTGTTGGTGGGAGTGTAAACTAGTGCAACCTCTGTGGAAAGCAGTGTGGCGATTCTTAAAAGCTCTAAATACCAACCTCCCATATGACCCCGCAATCCCCCTACTGGGAATATATCCTGAAAAACTCAAATCACTCTATAAAAAAGATACCTGCACACGCATATTTATCGCAGCGTTGTTCACAATAGCAAGAACCTGGAAACAGCCATGCTGCCCGTCAAAAGAGGACTGGATTAAAAAAATGTGGTAAATATTCACGATGGAATACTATGCAGCCATAAAAAAGAACAAAATCATGAATTTCGCAACCTGGATGGAACTAGAGTCTATAATTCTGTGTGACCTCTCACAGAAACAAAGATCTGAGTATCACATGCTCTCACTCATATAATGGACCTTAAACATCCAATGCAATACTGTACGAAAATGACTGACAGTACTGGGAAACTTTGGTGGGGGGAGGGAGACGGAATTAACAGTAGCAAATATCTGTCTGGGAACGGGGAAACACCCCATATCAACAGGGTGCCTTAATGAAATGCAATTGTATACCTAACCCTTAACTGTGCCCCCACAACTTCATAATAAAAAATAAATTAATTAATTAATTTAAAAAAAGGAATAATATGACTCAAACCTCCAATATGGAAGATTAGGCAAACAAGTCCCTTGTGTTGAAAACATAAAACCAGTCAAGACAACATATTTTGAATACAACCTGGCATATGGACTGGGTCACTTTAAAACAATGTCCAAGCGTTATTGTCCTTAAGGTGAGAAATTTGTTAACTATTGATAGGACTTAGAGGCCAGTAGTATACTGGTGAGACTCAGTGGATCTGTGGTACTAATTTATGACCTTAGTTTCTCCCCAGATATATTGGCAGATGCACTCATGGGCTTCCATGGCTTCCATGGACCCAAGGACAGAAATATAGCACACTGCAAAAAGCAAGCATAGCCAACTTTCCCTATCTACACACTCAATGGACAAGATCTATATTTTAATGGTATGGTTGTGTCCTTAATTTCTTATTCATCCTACATAGGACTGAAGATTGTATCCTTCCACGTCAAAGTCTGAGTTAAGTTCACACAATGAGCAGCTAACAAAAACAGAAACTCACTGAAATGACTATAATTTGTAAGGTAGTGCTGCAAAACTGAATGGTTTTAGATGTACTTACCACATCTCGAAGAGGCACATGTGCCATTAACCATAGAGAGTGTTGTACTTTTATCTCAGATGAATCAAGGAACATCACAGCAATGGTAATGAAAATGAAAACTAGCATTGATGCTATTGGCTTTGCAAATGCTTACACTGAAGGACTTGGAAATGTCTCTGGATTTTGTTCCAACATGTTATCTTGGCTCCAATCAGGGTTACAGGGCCTCATTTCAGGCATAGGGAAGTTCTTTCTAGTTATGTTTATAATAGTGGTATTAAAATACTAACTATCATACTTTGTACCTGAAGATGTGTTAAAATTCTTACTCTCATAACTAAGTGTATAAAGCATAAAAGTCAGTGGAAGAAAAGAACCTTAAGCATGTTAATATTAAGGTAGCATGACATAGCAACTCTCATGATAGATATCAGGACTTCAACTGACAAAGTGGGCAAATGATACAATGCCCCACTAATGTCTGTTTATCTTTTCACAGTTCCTAAAAGAGGGCATAGCAAGGACTCAAAAACTTCTGCACATTCCTGAACAATATTTCTAAGAGCTAATAAAAGGTGTGTTTCCCATTATTTCCTATACAGTCCCAATAAGTAGCTTCAGGGGATACTTGACTTTCCTATAGGCTATGCCTTATCAACTGAAAAACAAGTCCCCATTTACTCCTTTTTTCTGACTGGTTACAAGTTTAAATAATATAGTATCGATGTAATCATAAGTCTTGTGATTTGTCTAAGTTATGTATCAAGTAATTATTCATTTTATTACTTGTAGAACTTGCATAATTCATGATGGCTTAGGTGTTGTGAACTCTCTTCGCTCTATGAAAAACTTGATTAGTGCTTCTGCTGGACACTACTGATAACACCTATAAGATATCTCTGATACATAGCACTAGGATGTCTGAACTGAAAAATGTCACTATCCATAAATAAGGCTGAAACTCAAGTTCTATAAAATGCTCTGCTTCTCACATAGCTAATATGCAGGCACTAACAACTCTGGACTTATAAAAGTGAGCTGAACCAGAACCAGAACCATTTTTCCATAACCTGGAGCCAATTCTGCTTCCTGAATTCAAACTCAGAAATAAACTTTCTATCCGTTCCCTATCCCTTGATTTATCAGTACCAAGGGTGAGCAGCTGTATGTTACTTGAAGCATAACACTGGAGAACCCATAATGAATAAGGCAAATCACTGGGGCACCAATTATAGAATATGACCAGAAGCAACCATCAGAGAGGAGAGTCAGTCATCAGGATACACATCACTAACGGGAGCCAGACTCTGGGGCACTCATCAGAGGAGAGCTAGTAGCTAAGACATTCATTATGGATGAGAGGCCAGTCACTGGGGCAAGGATTACAGAGAAGAGGCAGTCACTGGAGCACAGATCACAGATCGCATTGAATGGTCAGCTACTGAGGCACTCATCACAGAGGAGACCAAGTCACTTGAGCATTATGTCCTAAATTTCAGAGGAGCATTATGTCACTGGAGCATTATATCCTTAACTACAGAGGTGCAACCAGGGGGCCACATATTATATAGGCAGGCCAGTCACTGGGGCACCAATAACAGAAGAAAGCTACTCACTGGGCATCCATCAGGAAAGAGAGATAGTACTGATAAAACTGTCACAGAGAAGAGTCAGTCACTGAGGCATACATTACAGTTGAGGGTCACTCACTGAGACACTCATCACAGAAGAGGTTCAGTCACTAGGCAACCATCACAGAGGAGGCAAAATCACTGTTGTACCCATTACATAGGAGGAATAGTCACTGGAGCACCCATCACAGAGGAGGCAGTGTCATTGTGGCTCCTATCACAGAGGGTCAGTCACTTAGACACCAATTACAGAAGCGGGCCAGTCACTAGACCATCTATCACAGAAGTAGAAAATTCACTATGCTACT
>NW_007233873.1:0-5743 GCF_000164805.1 Carlito syrichta | reverse complement strand
TATCACGCCCAACTGATTTTTTTATTTATAGTAGAGATGAGGTCTCACCGCCCAGGCGGGTCTCGAACCCGCGGGCTCAGGCAATCCACTCACCTCAGCCTCCCAAAGGCGCGGGATTACAGGCTGAGCCACCGAGCCCGGCTGGCATTTCTTTTTTTAAAGGGCTTTGAATGCAAGAACTATCCAAAGAGTCAGGTGGGGGAGGGTGTGCATACATTCCCTCAGAGGATTCAATGGGTGCTTCAAGGGAGGAAAAGATGAGAAAGGTATTATGAATGAACAGATTGGCCAAGTAGCCATAGTCATAATGGATTAGCAGGAGATATCAGTAATCATGAAAGGGATTTCTTTGCATGTTTGATAAGGAAACATGTACGCTATATGCATCACACGCTTAATTTGGCTGAACACTTAACAGTAATATACATTACAATTTTGGCCCTTTAGTCACAAGATGAGGCAGGGACAGAAAAGCACTCAGATCCCAGCCTCCACAGGGTAAGGTTGGTTTAGTTTGCCCTTATCAGAAATTAGTTGCTGAGATCAATCTCTTGTCCAATCATCTATAGATATATGTGATGAAAGAGCGACTCCATTTCTCAGTGGCTGTGAGCTGTATAAGTTTTTTTAACGTTGATGTATACATCAGAAAATATTCATAAATGCATGTGACTTCACTCCATAATGTAATGAGTTTTTGCAGTTTTACTTATTTATTTCTTTTGTAATACAATGTAATTTCCTTTAGTAGTCTATAAGGGGTATGCTCAGGATAATCTTCAGTCCTCTGTGAGTTCTTGGCATAGTTTCTGGAAAAAAATTGGCAAGAGGAAGTGAGCTCTCCAGGTATGCAGTCTCATGGGGATGACCCTTTATTTTGCCCACACTCAACCTTCAGTTACCTGCTAATTATTTCTAATTTTATCTTATTACTATCATGCATGGCATTTTGCAGAATCTACACAAGATGACAATATGTAAGTTATTTTTATCCCTGCAATTGCCTGTTTCATTCTGGAGCACAGATCATTTATGCAGGTAATAGTGGGTAATAACTGGGAGGATGTATGCATTTATCCTATCTTCCAGAGTGCACCCACCCAGGAACTGACACCAACAATCAAGCAGATGGAATTATTCAAATGTTGTATGACAAGTACCCCGAAAACAAGTGACCCCAGTGAGGTTGTCCTTCTCCAAGACCACTCAGTCTCTTGTCTCTGGCTGATGGGCAACAAGCAAGTGAGACCATATTGAACCCTAGAGTATGCCCTCAAGGTGCCAACTTACTTTTTTAGGAGAAGTTATTGTTTCGTACCAGACCCATGAATGTGCTTGTCTTTCCTGTCCAAGGAGCCTCATTGAGAACAACCTCTCAAGAGCTTGCAGTGTATCTGATCTGACTGCAGGGTATCATACAGGATCTTGTCCATGGCCAAGATTTCCACTTGTCTAAAGGTGATTAATCAGGGGATTCCACAGAAGCTGCTGATGTTTTAGAGTAATTGGCCTTCCTCAAAAGGTGGAAACCTTTCCCTCTGAGACAGGTCATAGAAAACTGGGATTCAGAGAAGCTCTAAATAAAAATACATTTCATTGATCCTGGAAGAAACTGTGACAATAAAAATAGCCTTACTATCTTTCTCTCTAACTGGTATCGTTCCCCATAACACATTTGAATTACCCATGGTGCCCAAGTTAATTTAGACTTGTTATGTCCCGGGAACATGGTCAAGAAAAGAACCAATGTGTCAATAGTTTTGGCCAATAAATCATATTTGTGACTGTGATTCAAAATATAAATTGTGAGGATGGCTGTGTAAGTATATGAAAGGAGTGTTGGAGACCCTCTGTAAATCCTACTCAAATTTTACATTATTCCCAAAGTGCTTTAATATTTTATGTAAACAAGAGGCAGAGATATTTAGGGAGACATTTTCTTAGGAGTTATTCTAAGCTTCACCATGTGATCAAGGAATCTTGTTCCAATGTATTCTTCCAACAATTTTGAAGACACATGTTCCGCCAATATCTTAGTGAAAAAGTTTGTATCAGTGTCATATGTGGTTGTCTTTTCCCAGTCTGTGAATTTTGCTTATAGGGTGATTACTGAATGGATGTTTCTTGTACAATTAAAGTCTGTACGTATTTCTATTGTTCTTTCTCCAAGGTTATATAGCCTCATTTTAAAAGTCATTTTATCCTGACATCCCCTCAGGGTGGCAGAGTTGTATTTTCTGTCAGGGTTTCTGAGTCTCTAAGAATGTATATATTAACCCTTTATGTCTCACACAGAAATATACAGCTGTATCCTCAGGGCTCAGTTTGTTCAGCTCCATGTTGACTCTGTTTGTAGATATGTCCCATTTCATGGTGACTCTGACTTGGAACATCTGTCCATAGTCTGTTCTACCAGTACCAGTGTTGACCCATCCCATCCCCTCAAGTTTTGTCTAGGCGTCTATTGCATCCAGATCATATAGTAGCCAGTGGAAATGCATCCTGAAGCCTTGCAGGAGTCCTTCACTTAGGCCCCAGGCTTCCTCACTTCAGCCCCAGACTGCACCAGCTGAACCTGGGAGTGAGCACCTGTGGAGAAGAAGCTGGTGTGAATAAAACTTATCTTGTTTGACCGCGGTCCCTTACTCTGTCCTGTGTCTAGGGATCCTCTGTCCTGGGTCTTACCTGTTACAGCTGCCACCACGAAGATAATCCTCAAGCTCCAGTGCATAGGGAGGAGCTGTGCTCTCTGGGCATTCTCTAGAGGAGGGATGTGGTTGTGGTCTTATGCTCTCAGGACACAGGCATTCCTGTATTTAACTCAGTAGCCCTCAGGTCATTTGTATATCCATGAGGCATGATATTTTATGTCAAAGATCTGTTTCTCCTTTTTTGCCCAGAGTTTCATGAAGAAAAAACATTTATTATTAGAAATACTCTCACATAACATATTTCTCAAAATGAACCCATGTTTAAATTGCACACTGACAGTTTTAACCTGTTCTTGATGTGGTCTTCTACAAGTCTATTATCTGAGATATGTGTGTTTCTCACTTTTTTCATACCTTGAATATATAAAACTATTCCTGTTCTCATATACTTTTCATGCTTCAGATAGAACAAGTTCTTTGTTTCATATGTCATTCTTGTTGATTGGCTTGGTTAGGCAAACGATTTAAGTACAGTGGGATCCTGAAGACACATGTGTATTTTTTGCCAAATTATTATTTTAACTTTTTATAGGATTTTGTTTTGAAATAAGAAAAACTCAGACCCCAAGAAGAAACACCTACCCAGCCTCCTGTACTCCAGGTGAGGTTGTAGCCTTTCTAGCATCTCTTTTGTGCCCCTTGCTTCCTAATCTCTGCCCTGCAGAGAGTTCTTATCTTGGCTCACAGAGCGTCTTTCTCTCAGCATCTTCAACTCACCATCAAAAACTGTGTTCTTGTTCAGAATTCTTCTTTTTGGATGACACCATATGGTTCTGAGACCATGTCTTAAGTATATATATATATTCCTATATATATATTCCTATATATATATATTCCTATATATATATACTTAATATATTACTTGTATATAAAGACACACACACACATATATATATATAAATCTATAAACTTCTTTGAGTAAATATGGTCATTTTAACAATGTTGCTTATTCCAATCCATGATCAGAAGATGTTTTTCCTATTTTATGTTTTCTATAATTTATTGTAGTTGTGGTTTTTAGTTCCCTGGGTAGAGACCTTTTAACTCCTTGTCCAAATTTATTACTCTGCATTTTATAAGTGTTGATGTTGTCTTTTTTATGTAAAGGTGTGGAGCATACGTCAGGATTAGACACATGAGTAGTTCATGTGTAAGTGAGATTTGGGATCACAACTGGTCCTCACTTCCCTTGGTTAAGGTCAGGTACCCTAGCTGATGTTACATGCCACCCACGCCCTCCTTCCCCTGCCAGTGCCTCACTACTTCCAATCATATAGAATTGTGATAAATGTTCTGAACCCACATATAAGTAAGAACATGTAGTATTCAGTTCTTTGTTTCAGTGATAGGTCACTGAGTATAACAGACTTTACATTCATCCAAGTTACTTCAAAGTTCATAATATTGTCTTTCTTTATGACTGTGTAGTACACCATTGTGGATATATACCACATTTTCATTATCCAGTCCACATAGGATGGGCAGCAGGGCTGGTTATATGTTTTTGTTATTGTAAATAAAACTGCAGTAAACATGCATGTGCAAGTATCTTTTTTATTTAGAGTGATTTAAGTTACTCCAGGTATATTTCCAGAAAGCTAATTGCTGGCTTGTATGAAAGGCTAATTGCTAATTCGTTAAAAATAACCACACATTTTCCATTGTGATTGAACTACTTTGCAATCCCACCAACAGTGTAGATTAATTCCATTTCTATACATCCTAGCCAGCATCTGTTGTGTTTTATTTTATTAAAGATGGCCATTCTTTCTGGAGCTAGATGGAATCTCAATGTAGTTTTGATTTTCATTCATCTGGTGATTATTGAGGCTGCATGTTTTTTCATGTGTCTGTTGGCTGTATGTCTTCTTTTGAGAAAAGTCTAGTCTTGTCTATTCATGTCCACTTTTTAATTTGGGTCTTTTTTTTGTTTTTGTCCTTTAGCCACATTTGAATTTCTTGTAGATCCTATATGTTAGGCTTGGTCAGGTACACAGTTAACAATTTTTCCCCTTATTGTCTTGTTCACTTCATGGTTTCCCTGGCAGTGCAGAAGCTTTTCAGTATGATGAGGTACCATTTGTCTGTCTTCCACATTATGTCATATGCCTTTGCATTTATGATCTGGAATTGGTTGTATGTTCCAATGTGCAGAAGGATGTCTCCTATATTTTCTAAGATTCCTGTTTTATATTTAGGTCTTTGATCAATTTGGAGTGTATTTTTGTGAATCATGATAGGTTGGTGTTGTTTCATTCTCCTGCATGCAGTCAGTCTGCTTTCCCAGAAGAATTTCCTAAATAAGTTATCTTCTCCCCAGTGGTTGCTATTGACTCCTTTGTTAAAAATGAGTTTGTTGAGAGATGAAGATTTTGCTTCTGGAATCACTATCCTGCCACATTGGTCTAAATGCCTATACCTGCACCAGTGCCAGTCCGTTTTGATTGTTGTAGTTTTATAGTAAATTTCAATGTCTGAAATTCTGATACCTCCTGCTTTGCTTCTTTCGATGAATATTGTTTTGGCTATTGGTATTCTTTTGTGTGTCCATGGGAATTTCTGTACTGCTGCTTCCAGTTCTGAGAAAAATGATGTTGGCTATTTGATGGGCATTTTGTTGACTCTCTAGATTTCCTTAAGTAGAATGAACAAATTAACAATATTTATTTTTCCAATCAATAAACATGGAAAATTTTTTCCATTTGTTTGTTGTTGGGAGCCAGTCTTGGAGGCCCACCTGATTGACAGGGTCCTGGTGTGCAGAAGACCCCAGGCCGCTGGGCAAGGCTGAGAAGCTGAGGCCCTTCTGTCTTCCACCTTTGCTGTTTGGTACTGCCGAAGAATTCTGTGCAGTCGTGGAAGAAGAGAATGGCATGTTTATGCGAAGTACTCACAGCTAACCTGAGAATGTCATGGTTTATTTTTCCATTTCCCACTATGCCGTTTGACCTTTTCTAACATATGCAAGGGTTAAACTCTGAAGCACATCAAGATTGCTTTCTTTCACTTGGTTATAAGTTACTAGATATTGC
>NW_007233872.1:25189-176075 GCF_000164805.1 Carlito syrichta | reverse complement strand
AAAATACTGCTCAAAGAAATCCAAGAAGACACAAACAAATGGAAAAATATTCCATGCTCATGGATAGGAAGACTCAACATTGTTAAGATGTCCATTCCATCAAAGGCAATCTATAGATTCAATGCAATACCCATTAAATTACCAACATCATTCTTCTCAGACCTCAAAATGACAATACAAAAATTTATATGGCAACATAAATGACCACAAATAGCCAAAACAATCCTCAGTAAAATAAACAAAGTGGGAGGTATCACACTTCCAAATGTTAAACTTTACTATAAGGCTACAATAATCAAAACAGCTAGGTACTGGTACAAGAACAGGCATATGGACCAATAGAACAAGACGGAGATTCCAGAAACAAAACCAACTCATCTTCAACAAGGGCTCCACCAACAACCACTGGGTAGAGGAGAACCTATTCAGTAAATGGTGCTGAGAAAACTGGCTGACCACCACATGCAGAAGATTGAAACAGGGCTCCTACCTATCACCATACACTCTATAATAAATAAAAAATTAGCCTGGTGCAGTAGCGAGTGCCTGTAGTTCTGGCTACTTGAAAGGGTGAGGCGGAAGGATCGCAGGAGCCCAGCAGGCCAATGCTGGGGTGGCTATGAGTGTGCCACTGCACTCCAGCCTGGGCAACGGAGTGAGACTCCAACTCAAAAAAAAAAAAAGTGAACAAAAGACATGAATAGACACTTCTCAAAAGAAGAGATACGGGTATCCAACAGACACATGAAAAAGTGCTCAGCCTCACTAATCATCAGAGAAATGCATATCAAAACCACATTGAGATACTACCTAATGCCAGTAAGAATGGCTTTCATTAATAAAACAAATGACAGCAGATGGTGGCAAGGATGTGGAGAAAAAGGAATGTTTCTACACTGCTGGTGGGAATGCAAACTAATGCAAACTCTTTGGAAAACAGTTTCTAAAAGAACTAGACATTGACCTTCCATATCACCCAGTCATCCCCCTATTGGGAATCCACCCAGAGAAACTCAGATCATTCTACAAAAAAGATACCTGCACATCCATGTTTATTGCAACCCTATTCACAATAGTAAAAACATGAAACCAACTGTGCTGCCCATCGAAACTGGACTGGTTAAAAAAAATGGGGTACATATACACAATGAAATATTATGCTGCCATAAAGGACAAACATATGGATTCTGCAGCAACTTGGATGAATTTAGAGTCTATCATACTCAGTGATCTATCACAGAAACCAAGAGCAGAGTACCACATTTTCTCACTTATAAGCAGATCCTGAACATTTGCCATAATACTATAAGAAAGGGATTGGCAATAGTGGGATACTGCTGGGGTTGGGGGGTGCTGGGGGACACAACATAAATAAGGGTATCTGATCTCAAACCAGGTAAAGTGGGGAGCAAAGGGAGGCTCAAACTTTACCTGTACGATGACCTTGTACCCCACATCTTTAAAATAAAAAAATAAAAAGAGAGAAAAGGAAACCTCATTAAGTGAGTAAAAGACTTTACTATGACAAAGAATATATCTGAAAAGCCTACAATAAGTGCAGTCTTAAATGGGGAAACACTAGAAATATTTCCTTTAAAATTAGCCATAAGGCAAGGACGCAGAATCAGCCAGAAATCCCAGTCAGGCAGCAAATATGACAATATACTGGGAAAAATCATAAGATCACAGTCTATTAATGTGATTATTGACAAAACTGCAGGCAGGGTTAAGGGAGATTAACAAGGGTGATGTAACTCCAAGGCTGCCAACAGGCCAAGTACTCTACAACCCTGGGCAAAAGGAAGACTTTTCCAGAGCTAGTGAGATTAGGAATTTGCAGGACAGGCTTTTAGTGGAGAGGTATAGCCAACCCTTGGAACCAGTAGATATGTGATGGGCTGACAAAGCTTCGACAGTTCTTTCTAATATATCCATAGTGAGTTGACTTTGTTGTCCTTCAAAAATTCATGTCCACCCAGACACTCAGAATGTGGCCTTATTTGAAAATAGAGTCTTTGAGGTATCATTAAGTAAAGATTGAAATTAAGGTCATGCTGGATTAGGCTGTGCCCAAGTCCAATGAGAGACAGAAAAGGACTCACAGAGAGGATGGTGCCAGAAACTGGAGTTGTGCAGCCATAAGAGAGGGAATGCCAGGATTCACCAGAAGCTGCAAACGGCCAGGGGGGATTTTCTCTCAGAGACTTTGTAACAAAGGTGGCTCTGCTGTCACCTTGGTTTCGGACTTCTAGCCCCCAGAACTGTGAGAGAATACATTTTTATTGTTTTAAGCCACCACATTTGTGGTAATTAGTTATGGGAGCCCCAGGGAACTAATAAGTGCCTAAATTTGGAGAGAAATAATGTATCTCTTTTCTTTCCTGTCTGGTGAGAAGTAGAAAAGAAATAGGAAAACAAACGAGTTGACTCTATCATGGGGGTATAGCTGACACAGCTGTACTTTGAATTGGGAGAAATTATCCAAAGTCCTGAAGTATTCCCTCCTCAGAAAAGTACACACACATTTACCATAATACTATATGAAAGGGACTGGCAGTAGAGGGGCACTGCCAGTGGAGGTGGGGGTGGCACATAACATCAATAAGGGTACCTGATCTCAAACTAAGCAAAGTGGGGACCAAAGGGAAGCCCAGACTTTACTTGTTCAATGACCACTTGTATACCTAATCCTGAATTGTACCCCACATCTTTAAAATAAAAAAATAAAACTATACACACACACACATTCAACCAAAAAGTGTAACAATGGAAAGTAATATTTAGTAGTTCAATTCAGTTATCTAGCAAAAACTGCCACAGCTTAATGTCCACATTGACCAATAACTCAGACTAGGAAAATGATGATAGAACAGAAAATACCCAGCCCTCAGACAGTCCCTTGATGTGAGGGGGTGGCAAGTGGTTATGATCATGGATTATAGGTCTCAGATAAAGTAAGAAAAAAAACCAAGAGCTTACACACACATACTGTGTAAGAGTGATTTGGTTACTAACTGAGCAAAATAAAGAAATAAGACACCAAATGTGTAACATATACCATAATCCTAAAAGGGGTGGGATGCAGAGATAGCATGCAATTGACCAAAAAACAAAATCAAACTCAGCCTGGAATAAAACAGTTCATAGAGCCAGGAAAAAAAAGCCTTCGCTTATATGACATCCATACCTTATAGAAAGTCATACTCGGAACATATACACCATACAACAAGTACTCAAAAACAAGCTACACAAAAGAAAATGAATATTGGGGATCTGAGGAAACAAAACACAGACTGAATTTTCTGGAGAGAACAACTAACAATAGAGAACTAGCAAAGTATACAACAAAAATACCACCGAAAGTCAGTTATCACACTAGAGGAAGACTTAATATCTTTTGGTAAATTCAGGTAAAAAAAAAGAACTTAGATGAGGTTAAGGTATAGAACATAAATGAAAAGTAGTCCGATGAGGCTAAACTATAAAACAAGTGATACAATATAAGGATATTTTAAAGACAAGAACCTGCTCCTTAATTTTAAGGCATTGACATATAAATAAAACAGAAGCAAGTTTCTCTGAAATGAAGACAAAATTGAATCTGTTGATAAAAAAAAATCCAAATTCCAGGAAAAGGTAATACAGAATACTCAGGACCAAGACATAGCCTAATCAAGCAACTGAATATCAAATTTAAGGGAGGAATATATTTTACTTTTGCTAAACAAGCAACAGAGGTGGGGCAAGAATGGAGAAGAAAAAAAAAAAAAAGAAGCACCTTTGACTTCTCCACAAAGACACCAGAGAATGCTGATTCCATGATTTTTAATTTTCTATTAGCATATGCTTTTTTTTCATGAAGTGAGAAAAAGCAGGACCAGAAAGAGATATTTCTATTAAATGTCCTCAAGGAATTCCTTTTTTCCCCCTCTTTCCCACCTCCTCACTCTTGGCTTCAGGACTCTGTTGCATAATCTCTTCAGTAGGTTAGGTTTCCAAAAATAAAACCAGGAAAAGGCATTTCCCTAAAGTAGCGTTTTTACTTTCAACCTGAAGTAGCATTCATTTTCAATACCTCATGGCAAGGAAATACTAAGGAAGTGGCTGCAACTTAAATTGGGGGGAAAAAAAACAAAACCCAAACCCTGAAAGGTATATGACTTGCCTTGTACAGAACTGAATGTCTGGCATTGTCAGAATCAAGGAATCTCTACCACTTGGAACTTGAACAAATAAAAGTACAATTAGTAGGGAAAAAATTGGGAGAGATGTTAAATAGTCAGTAAAATCATATCTGCCTCATACTTTCAGTAGAATAAGTAGGTTGGACTCGGGGTAGTAAAATATTTACCGGTTTCCAGTTATCCTGGTACTTACTGTTTCAGGCCTGTTATCTAGTGCCTAATTAACCTTTCTCCCTTAGCAAAACAGAAAATGAAAAGAGATATTCTCTCTTCCAAACCTGTTTATATATCATACAAAGGTCAGACTGTTAAATCTTCATGTTAATATTAATTCCCAGCTAGAAAATAGATCAGTTCTGTGTAACTAGTATATGTGAATTCTCATATAAATTTGATGGTGAGAGTCGGGCTCGGAGGCTTAGCCTGTAATCCCACGCCTTTGGGAGGCTGAGGTGAGTGGATTGCCTGAGCCCGCAGGTTCGAGACCCGCCTGGGCAGCGAGACCTCATCTCTACAATAAATCGAAAAATCACCCAGGCGTGGTAGCGCATGCTTGTAATTCCGGCTACTCGGAAGGCTGAGGCGGAAGGATCGCTGGAGCCCAGCAGGCGAGGCTGTGGTGGGCGGGAGCGGCCACTGCACTCCAGTCTGGGCGACAGAGTAAGACTCCAACTCAAAAATAAATAAATAAATAAAAATTTGATGGTGAATGTAAATAGCAACACAGAAATCAAATCTCAGATTCTGCCTTCGTTCCTAAATCCCTAACACATCTCAACTTTCTTCTAAAATGAGAACACCAACCCAATACTTCAGCTCAGTTGTGTGGATTAAATCAGGCTTTTTTTTTTTTTTTGAGTCGAAATCTCAATCTGTTGCCCAGGCTAGAGTGCAGTGGCATGCTCACAGCCACTGCAACCTCGAACTGCTGGGCTCAGGTGATCCTTCCACCTGAGTCCTCCAAGTAGCTGTAACCACAGGCACATTTCACCACACCCGGATAATTTTGGTTTACTGTAGAGATGAGATTTTGCCAAGTTGGTCAGGCTGATCTCAAATCCTTGGACTCAGATAATCCCCCTGACTCTGCCTCCCAAAGTGCTGGGTTACAGGCATGAGTCACTGCATCCAGCAAGGCAGCTTTTTCTTTTATAGTGTACAGACAACACACAAACTACTGAGCTCATAGGAGATGCTCAGTGAATGTGAGTCACTCAGATTAAACCAATCGTAAATGGATCAAAGACCTAAACATAAAACCTCAAACTATGAGAACTTTAGAAAATGCAGGAGGAGACACTCTTGTGGAAATTGGAACTGGCAACCAATTCCTGACCAAAATCCCAAATGCCCATGCCACAAGAGACAAGATAGACAAGTGGGACCTCACCAAACTGAAAAACTGCTATAAAGCAAAAAAACCATCAAAAGAGCAGGGAGACACCCCACAGACTGGGGAAAAATATTTGCCAACTTTATATCTGACAAAGCCCTAACATATAGGGTCCATAAGGAACTCAAATGTGCCAAAAATAACAAAACAAACAGTCCCATTAAAAAGTGGGCAAAAAACATGAATAGACACTTCTCAAAAGGACATATGAGCAGCCAGCAGATACATGAAAAAATGCTCAGCCTCACTAATCATCAAAGAAATGCAAATTGAGATACCACCCAACTCCAGTTATTGAGGATGGCTGTTATCAATAACTCAGTAACTCAAAAAACACAACAGATGGACTGGAGAGGTTGCAGGGATAAGGGAACACTTCTACATTTTTGTTGAGAGTGTAAACTAGTACAACCTCTGTGGAAAACAGTGTGGCAATTCATAACATATATAAAAATTGACCTTTCATATGACCCAGCAATCTCCATTCTGGGAATATACCCGAAGGAACTCAAATCACTCTATGAAACACTCACACATGTTTTTTGCAGCATTATTCCCAATAGCAAAAACATGGAACCAACTGTACTGCCCATTGAAAGTGAACTGGATTAAAAAAATGTGGTACATATACACAATGGAATACTACACAGCCATAAAGAAGGACAAAATTATGAACTTCACGGTGACTTGGATGGATGTAGAGTCTAGAATACTCAGTGATCTATCACAGAAACAAAAATCTGAGTACCACAGTTCTCACCCATAAGCAGACCCTGAAAAATTATCATAATACTATAAGAAAGGGATTGGCAATAGTGGGAAATTGCTAGGGCAGGGGACATACGTCATCAATAAGGGTGCCTAATTTCAAACCAGGTGAAGTGGGGACCAAGGTGAGGCCCACACTTTACCTGTAAAATGACCATCTGTATACCTACTCCTGAATTGTACCCACATCTTTAAAATAAAAATTAAAACCAAAACAAAACCCAACTCCAGTGCACAAGAGAAATTGCAGCAAGGTGAAGGCAGGAAGCAAAATGAAGTGGGATATAAAATGTGCTGCTTGGTGTCAAGAAACGAGATGGTGGCAAGACGATCTTGGGGACGCTGGAGTTGAGGGAGTACAGAAGTAGAACTCATAAGAAAAGATTACAAGAATGTGCCAAACAGATGAAAACCACCGTGGGCCACCCTCAAAATCTGAGAGGGAAAGAGAAGCCATGTTGTCCCTTAAATTATCCTAAAGAAGAACATAGGAATATAAGAGACAAGTATAATCAAAATAATTAGGGGCAGGGGAGAAAATTACAGTTTACTTCAGGTTGTGGTTGGAGAGAATATGGAGAAGGAATTTTGAATTGAAAAGGAGTTACCGTAATTAAAAAAAGAAAAACTGCAAGAAGATAATTCTAGAAGAAAGCGAATGCCTCAAAAGCAACAGATGTGTTTGGAATCCTCAAAAAAGGGTATGAATAAAAGTGGGAAAATAGAGCCTATATGTACTTAGTATTCAGTCATCTATTTCTGCAGTCACATCTCTGGAATTCACAGGCAAGACAAAAGGACAGTCAAAAAAAGAGGTAAAAAGCTTTTCAAAGACAGCTTGCAGAACTATGTCAGAGCATGTAACACTAAAACACAAGAACATACAAGAATTAGAAATGTAATCTACAAAGCACACTTAGGACATAATATTGTTTCGTATATAAAACAAAAGGGTAAATTCATTAGGGAAAAATGGGTTTGAAAGGCCTGCATCTCTTCACAAATTTTAAAAAGACTAACTCCAAGATCAGAAGACATAAATTAGAAGAGATATCTGTGTATGTATAATCCCCTTTCTTTCCAGTATAAAAAGAAATTCTCTTCTTTAATTGTAACACTATGATATATTTCAGCTGTGTTAGAAGCTAAACTTAAATATTTGCTTCAGTCATTTTTCATTACTCTCAATCCCAAGGTTAAGGCACATGTAGATAAATATGATAGGGTTATTAAAACAAAATGTTTGAGAATTTAGTTTTTTGTTGCAAGCAATAACAACAATAAAATCCTGGAACTGGCTTAGACAACAAAGGACATTTTCTGAGAAACATAAATGAGCCTTGGGCCAACTCCATCCAGGATTCATGTCAGCAGGTCTCATGTCCCTGCTTTGCCTCCTGTAAGTTGGCTTTATGTATAATATTGCTTCCCTCATGGTGATAAAATGACTGCCGTCATTTCAGGCATGACGTCCTCACACCACCAAATCCAGATGAAAACAATAAGAGTTTCACCTGCACCTCTTGCTAAGAAGAGAAGCTTGTTTCCCAGAAGCCCTAGCAAACCACTTTTTGCATGCCATTGACCCACTGGGTCATATCCCACCCATCACTCTGGCTTCCCCTACCTTCTGACTGGTTTCTCCTGAGAGCACCAGTTTAATAAATCACTTACACCTGAATCTTTGATGATCAATTGCTTCTGGTGAAATCCTCCCTATGACACAAAGGCATGCACTGAAACCCATAGCAGGTTGTCCTTGAATTCCTGAGCTGTTTCTTCCCACCCTGCCTCCTGCCTCTGCAAAGGCTGGCCCTTTACATTGTGAATAGGACACTGCTTACTCATCTTCTCACACACTCTTTCCAGGGTTCTGGGCTGCTTCTCCCCGACCCACCCAGCCTCCCCTTCTGCTGTTCCCCTCCAACCTGTTCCCTGTGTCCTCTGAAAATATCATTCCCTGATAAACTGCCCTCTTTCCATAACCTTCAGAGGGTCTTGCTGGCCTCCAGCCTCAGCTGGAGCTCGATTCAATCCCCAATGCACCATTTCCCCATCTCCTTTTCCCTCAGAACAGTTGCTCATTTCCCCGTCTTTCACACTGGAATCTGGAAATAAAGCTGGCAATCTCTTTGTACAGCAGTGCTCTTTCCAAGCCATCGCTTCTGTATCTTTAGGGTTTCTGTATCTCACTGTAAGAATCTAAATTTGTTCTAAGGTGACCCTTGCTCCTACACAGGGGGGACCTAGGGAGTGTGTCACTTGCATTTAAGCTGGATCAGACATATGTGGTTGGGTTAGAGTAAACTTTGTACCTTTACAGGTCTGAAATGTTTAAGAAATGCCTGTGGCTTGGATCACCTGTCTAGGCTTTTCTCTACCCCTCCCTCTTCTGTTATCTACTAAATTCTGAGCAGCAAATCTAAAACTTGGTGAGGAAAAAGTCATGAACTCCAAAACTAGTTACTTCTACTCATCCAGCTTTGTATTTCCATAAATGGATTCCTGCCCTTATCAACCAGAACTTTCTGTTCTACCCCTGAACCCTCAAACTTTGGACATTCTACACGGACAAAAACCTCGTGTCACCCTAACGCTCCTCTCTTTTCTCCCCTCCTGCCACACTAACAATATTAAGATTTCCAAGTGTCAACTCCATCAGCTGTTCTCATTTTCACTTATATTATGGTATATAGCAAATATATATTTATTTATGATTATATGCATATAATTTAGATTTATATAAATATAAAATCTATGATATGTTTGATAATATATATTTCCTGAGTATTTTATAGCTCTTTGAGCTTATTTTTTTGAAAGACTAAATAGGTTTTTTCCTTGTTGCCAAGTTAATTTCGACAACTACAGAGCTGCTAACTTAGCATGAATGTAATTAGATTAGTAATGAAATTTGTCAATTTGTAAACCTCAAAGAGCAGTGTTTAGGGAATTAATGTATTACTTAAGAATAAATGATGTTAGGCCTTAGCAGCCTACGGATAGAAATATTCCCAAAGTCAGTCTTAGTAACATTGATTTTGTGTGATTGACGTGACACTGTAGTGATGACAGTTAAGGCAGACAGAGGATGGAACAGAAACAGAAGGCAGAGGTATTTCTCTTCAGAAGGTGTTTTCCGTGATGCCTCTAATCTAGACTGAGTTAAGTAGAAAAGGCCTTGTTTCTCAAGGATGGTGTCTAAGACAGAACCTGGGTGGCCCTGGTACCCCCCTGACAACAGAAGATCACGAACATCCCTGAAACGGAAGCATTAAAGTAAGAAAGCCGTGCCTATCCACTTGCCTATCTCTAATTTGTATCTTCATATCTTATAGCTTGGGGATTAGCAGTGTGAACTCTAAAATGACTGGTAAGGAGCGATGCACAATTATAGACCGTAAGATTCCAAGATCAAGGACTAAGGAAGAATAACCCCCTCACTCAGAATGTAAAAATGAGCCTTTGAAGGGCCATTTAACAGTTTTGACTGAGAAAAATTCTGAAACTGGAGCTATTATAAAAAGTGGCACCTGCTAGCCACATCCTAGTCTCCAATGGAGAGGGGTGCAGTAGAGTACATTATCTCAGAGACCCGCTGGATGTTAATATCCAGAGAAAAGAAAGCCATGCTCGAGAGAGAATACACACTCTTTTGAAGCTGGTGGGGTTAAAAAGATCCTAAAATATATACTGGGAACTTTAGTTTGGGCTAAATTAGAGGGATTTTGAACACATAACATCACAAGTGAATACCAATGAAAGGTGCATCTATGTTTGAAAGGAGAACCAGAACTAAGGAAAACCAAAAAAGCAGGATTTGTAGGATGACATGTTTATTGCCCTCTGTTAAGTAAAATGGACTTGGATCCTAGTTCTTTTTACAACCACAGGAGTCAGGTCAGAGCCCTAGAGAGTCAATACCTTGCCAGTCTTATCTGGGAGATGACTAAGGAGGATGGAATTTTTCCTGAATGAGCAATTTGCTCATTCTAGCACTTAATGTTTAAGTCAATGGGTAACCAGACTCCTGGGTAGACCTGGGGCTGCTGCTAGGTAGACTCTTGGAGAAGGGATATTCATTCCTATTAGGCAGGGGGAGGGTTTGCACACTGGCAATAGGACATCAGTTACACATATTCATTCAAAGCCTCCACGAAGAGAGTGCTGTTATGTAACGCAGGACAAAAATCTCCACTCCTAGGCAAGACTGGAAATTTAGAGTTGATTGTACAGTCTCGGGAGGAAAGGCACCTCCTTGAATGCCATACTGTGAGACACATCTGGTTACCAAGCAGAGCAAGGAGGAGCCACCCAGAATCCCTGGTTGGTGATCAACATATTCAGACAGCTGTGGTGTCCTCTAAGTCTCTGGGAAAACTAAATCCAGGAACTGGTTCCTTCCCTGGCTCAGGCCAACTGGTAGAGCGTGCTGGTGGTCCACATGCAGAGGTGGGCAGAGCCTTTATTCACAGAATTATTTACCTTAAGAACAATCAAACTTTTAGGTCACTCAAAATTACTATATAGGAAATTATCTGGCTGTCTTTTATATCTATATTCTGAAGTAATAATATTTCTTGAACATTTTCTATATATGAGACACTTTGCTAAACACTTTAGTGCATTTTATTTAATCTTCACAGCAAATCTGGGGGCTCCTGTGTACCCCATTTTACAGATTAGGAAACCACAGCTCAGAGAAAAATGTACAAGCGGCTAATGGTGGAGCAGGTACTTTATGCTAAGGATTATTTGACTGTGGGGACTATGATCTTGACCACTATACCTTGCCACATCTTTTAATTTAAACACACTTCTAAGTGTGGGATATGATACCAGTTCACTGCTCTGGACAGAAATTATTTCCTCTGAGTTTCTAGGAAATGGGGAAACTCAAGTTTGCTTTGTCAGGCACCAGTAGCACAAAACACCTATATTACCCATTAGTATTTTTTTCTTTTATTCAAATTCCCAAACAATATAAACCTAATGAGAATTAAATCTTAACTTTTGGAAATTTTTTTAGACATTAAATGTGAGATAAGCTTAATGACTCTCCCTTAGGACAGAGGAAGTATCTGGAAGACATTTGAGTTTCTTATTTTAGAATTTGAAGATCACTTGAATCTTCTGCTAGAATACTACTACTCCAGTCCTTTTCTCTCCCTCTTTTTCATCACAGAGGAGGGAAAAAGTACATCCTTGGGACAGTTAACAAGCCTCTGTAGTATAACTAGATGAACAACTGTAAGTAAGAAAATACCCACAGAGATAAAAAGTCCCAAGATACTTTTCAAAACAAACATTCCTTTTCAGAATATCAAAACATTAGGACTTTTTTCTCAGTTCTTTTTTTCTCAGTTCTTTTATTTGAAGTATATGAGGATGATCCTTCAAGAAAACCTTTTGCTAAGTATTTGTTTTGCACATATGCACCATATATATTATATGCACTAAATCAATTTAATAGACCAGTCGCAATTTTTCTCCTAACAGAAAAATAAAGTGTCAAGTAAAAACCACACGCATTTTGATTTATTTATGTCCTCTTTTAAGTTCTAGGTAACTTAGGAAAAAATTCTTACCTTACTTAGGAATCCATGCCTTCTAATCAAATGCTAAGTAGATCATAAACATAAATGTTGAAGTCAGATGGGAATCTCTCAGAGAGTAAAGTCTGAAGTATGTTTGGTTACTTATTTACAATAGACCAAGGAGGGCCAGGACACCACTCAGGACTTTCTCCTTCAAACTGAGCCCCACCCAGATTTGAGTCAGAACGGATCTGAAAAGTCCAGAAATCAGAAGGTGCAGTTCCAGATGATATAATGAAACAGCTAAGCACCAGTCTAAGAGAGTCAGCGCACTCTAGTTTCTATGCTGTGCGCGTCAGCCTTCACTGTCAGCCTGATGCAGCCAATGTCCTGGGGCCATGACCTTTACATCCACAGCAAACCTGTCTAGTTTGCTACAGAGTGCTAAAAGAAAATTGTGCAGTTGGTTGCAGTGGGTGCTGACAGTCCTATGAGAAAGAACCCTAGCCCTACACAAAATCATAGCTCATCCACACTTAACAATTCTTACCGCAGTTCTGGTTGCTGGAAATCCCACGATTAACAAACTCATCTTCAGAGAAAAGCCTTCTGTGTAGACTTCCCTGAATTCCATGGGAGTGCTTAGCAGTGCCCCTTCTTTACAGTATCCTGTCACTTAATCTCTCTCTCCCCCCATGTCATATGCAGCACCCACACGTAGGAGATGCTAGGAGTCATGCTTTACACACTCCTGTGTCCTTAAGAAGTAGCACTGTGACTACCACATACTAGCACAGAGTAGATGGTCAACATTTTCTAACTCAATGCATGGGAACAAAAGTTACAAAGTAAAAAGTATTTATGAGGACAATAAATAGGACCCGTTTTTTTTTCTGGATCATAAATCTCTTGCCATAGGACCCTGTCTAGCTTTCCAGACGTTGTGCATTATTCACCACATCTACTTTCTCCTTCTGCTGCACCTAGACACGGAATGAGAGCAAGGTGTATTTGAGGAACTCCTACCCTCTTCTTCCCCATCTCTTCCTAGACCTCTTTCTTCTACTCAGGGGTCATCCACAGTGAGCCTTCTACTACCCACTTGAAACTGGGTTGGAAGCCTCAGGCCCCTCCCAGAACTCCAGAGTCACCCATGACAACTTTTATCATAATTTAATGAGACCTGTTATGAAATAAAACCAAACAAAGACTTCCTTAAAAGATGCAGGCAATCCCAGCTTTCACCTCTGAATCCCCAGGGCCAAGTCATTTCTGGTACTTCACACCCACTTTCATGTTATTTTAGAGAAATATCTGAGATCCTAAACCATCCACACGGGAAGAACAGACTCCCATGGAATCTCAGAATAGAAGAACTAGATATTCTTTGAAGATGTTTGAAGTTTTAGGATGAAATACTTGCTATGCAGAGATACTTGCTATGCAAAGATTGTTCACGTTGAAGGTAAAAATAGAATTCAGGTTTTTTAAAGAATATCAATGGCTGAGAGATAAGTGTTGCCTTGAGGTTTATGTCACAGAGAAAAATACTATAAAATGTGTGCATTTGAAGACTAGATCAACAACAATACTATGAAATGTATGCATTTAAATATACTATAAAATGTATGTATTTGAAGACTAGATCAACAGCCTTCGGTTGTGGACTTTTTCCTTGCCATGTATTTGTCACCACCAATCCAGGAAAGGTGCCTGAAAGGAAGTAGAATGAACCATTAGGGCTCTCTGTTGGGGAAGCCTGGAGGGCCACTGCTCGCAGAGGTACAATTGGGCTTTGAGATCTGTTACCCCTTCAACACCAGCTTGGGTCCTTCTCTGCAAGTGCCTCGGAGGAGAGATGATATGTGAAATATTGTTCACCCTGATTATACACAGCATGCACATGCACCTATGCTAAGGCTCAGAGGGGAATTTAAAGTAGAGTTGGCATTTAACATTTATTAAATTTGCAAAAGTTCTTAAGAAATAAAAGTATAACTGTCATGTAACTGAGGATGGAAGACTTGTTACTGACTCTACCCTCAGAGATCAAATGGGGCTGAAATTAATAATCCATCTGAAGCCTTTCAATTGTCAAAACACTACAGAAGAAAGGGAATTAGAACTCTAAAACTGAGAGGTGGACAGACATGACTAAAATGTAGATCTTAAATTAGTCTGAGAGGCAGACTAGGCATCGTCATCTTCATATATTAGACTTTTGCTGAATCAGTTCAATAAATACATATTTCTTACAAAAAATAGTCTCCTAATGTTTAAACTAGTAGAAAATTTGAACTGTCAAATTCACATATTTATTTTCCAGGACACTAAATGTGGTGCTTGTCATCCTTTGTGCATGTCCTTTCCTGGTCCCTTGTTGCTGTAAGAGAAAGAGACTAAGGCTAAGACTTTAAAGTGGAGTTGGGAGAATTGCGAAAGGACTGCACTCACACCTGCTGAAGGTCAAGCCACAGAATGTTCCAATAGACTCGGGTAATATCTGAAGTAGGGATCTGCCGGCCTTCAACTTCTCTTAGCTGAGAGTACCCTCATCAATCAATCAGAATAGGTTTGCAATTTAGGATTTTTGTCCAGCCAATGAACTGCCCCCAAAACAACTTCCTGTGGAAATCTCCTGTTAACAAAACAGCAGCAACAAAAACCTTGTCCTGCACTTTCCTTACAGGACATTCTTCAGGGCTACGCTGACTCAGTGTACCTGAATTGCAGTTTTGTTACTCAAATATACTACTTTTTGAAATAAGTTCAAATTGGGACTTTCTTAAAAGATGCAGGCAATGCCACCTTTCGCCTCTGAATCCTTTTGGTTTTTGTTGTTGTTGTTAATATAGCTACAGAGCTGCATCAGTACATGACTTTCCTGTGGCCTTCTAGATGCTTTCAGTGACCTACTGTTGTTCTCTGTATTCCTGGTATTGCTACATGTCTCAGGTCTAGTCTCAACAGCTGTCAGTTTTGTAGCAAGTTACCCGTTAAGTTGCTTCAAAGTGTATTTATAACTCTCCTAATGATCACTTTGGGAAACAGGGAGGCGATCTTTCTGCCTCTTTTAAGATGAAGAAACCGGTGCTAAGAGTGCACAAATGATGCATCCAATGAATAATTGCCAAAGTTGGGCATTCCACTGGACACCTACCCTTCTCATGGTCCCTCAGCCTACCCTTTTGCCCTGACCGTTCCTGAAGCAACCAGCTCTACACAGGCACCCTTGACAGCATCTCATCTCAGCTATACTGTGTGTCCCAGGAATTCTCTGCTTCTTAAGAGACTTAAAAGAGAGAAAATTAACACCCTCTGGTGTTAATTCTAGCCTGTGGGGGTCAGGTTGCTCCCCTGTTCTGTGTCTCTGGCTGACAATCCTAAAGGGTCTTCTATATGTCTCTTTAAAGCACCCCCACCAGAACTAAGCCCCCGTTGCCACTAGGGATACCAAGCTGAATAACACGCCCTTGGGTTAGCTCTCTCTCTTTCCTGTTTCACTCTTCTTAGACACACCCTCCCCTGTTCCTTGAGTTCACTTCCCACAACAAAGTGCTTGTATGTAAGACTTATCTCGGGCTCTTCTTGGGAGAACCTCAGTTAAAATAGACTGCACACACATTCTTTCAATTTTTCTGGCTCATTCTTCTTCTTCTTTTTTTTTTTTTTTTTGAGTTGGAGTCTCACTCTGTTGCCCAGACTGGAGTGCAGTGGCCGCTCCTGGCCACCGCAGCTTATCTGGTTAGTCACCAAACCTAAAATTCAATACTCATTTTTTAAAATTTCTAATCACAGGCAAAGGATATAAGATTTAATATTTGAATATCAAATATAATCTCTTTATGCTCTGTATCCTTGCACACATTACGTGCTTAATAGGAAAATGTGGTTACCTTTAAGGTAGCAATTGTTTAAGAAGAAAGATGCATATGTAACTAGAAAAAGAAACACATAAGTTGCTATTTTAAAAGTGATTTGAAAGAGCTGGAAGTAGCTCTCCTTACCCAATGACATTTCTGGGGTCAGTCTATAAATCTCCTATGTCTATAAAGCTTCCTGGTTGTTCCTTTTCATGCTGCTTTCTAATAAGATGTAAGATTTTTATGCTTACAGCTTCTTATTTTAGATATATTGATGACTTATTTTAAACAGCCTCATTGAGGGGGAAAAGTGGAATGATGTCTTTATAGCTTTGAGTTCTAAGATAAAAAATGGAGGCTGGGCATGGTGACTTATGCCTGTAATCTCAGCATTTTGGGAGGTGGAGGTGGAGAGGATTGCCTGAGCCTAGGAGATCAAGATCAGCCTGGGCAAGTTGGCAAGACCTCATCTTTACAATAAGTCAAAAAATTAGCTGGACATGATGGTATGTGCCTGTAGTTCTAGTTACTCGGAAGGCCGAGGCAGAAGGATTGCCTGAGCCCAGAATGTCAAGGCTGTAGTAGCCATGATTGTGCCACTTGCACTCCCGCCTGGGTGACAGTGAGACTCTGACTCAAAAAAAAAAAAAAAGAAAAAGCAAAAGGAATGTCGTCTTAATAATATCTATTTGTATTAAGGAAGGTTTCTTTTCCTCTAAAAATTTTATAAAGATGAAACATGGCCATTCATATATTTATATTTCTGGTACAATAAGGACATTAAGGAAAAAATAAATACTACCTCTTAGATGGCGTATCATATTGCTGTCAGCATACCAGCATGAGATCAAGAAAAAACAACTGCTGAATATCAAACTATTCTTGATCTGGAAAGGACAAACTGAATCTAAATAGCAGTCCAAGGGGAATAATTCTATTCAGTGTGCAGACTATCAGATCAGTTGGTCACACTGTTTCTGGTAGGAGCCAACAAGTATCCCTTTATACAATTTGACAGATATCAGAAATCAGCAGCCTAGATATAAACACTGCTGTGCTTTGCTTGTCACTAAAGATTGAGATGCAATGTGTTAAGTTATATATATGAAGAAAAGAAACTAAGACCCAGTTTCTGGATCTTAGATAAATTAACTGAAACATTAAACACTGTGGAGCAAATGGTTGAGTTTATTCCATGTCTTTCCTGAAGAACATATATACACTCTGTATAGAGTAGCCAAGGAGTCTGTTTCTCTCAAAGCATAAATTAGAGAGATATCTATATCAGTTACTGCTCTATAAGCCCAACACCAGACTTATCCGTACGATTAATAACTTGACAAAATCTTTAAAGAACATTTTAGTTGTAATGTGCTGGAGCATAAAAAATAAGAACAGGCTATTTTAGTTGAAACAAATTATAAAGTAAAAGCTGTTTCCATAATTTATTTTAATTATTCAGGAAAAAATATGTTTGCTTGATTTAAAAAAAATTCTTCTTGAAGTTCTGTGCAATTTACTCTTTAGTCATAAAGTGAAATACCTTTGTTTCCATCAGCCCACCCCTTGATTTAATATTTCACTAGAATGTAAGTTCTCAAAGGTGCATTATAATGGCTTTCCCTAGTCTCTATTATTATCAAAATTTGATGACTATTTACGGAACCATTTTGATAAAGACAATGTTATGACAACACTCTAATCAATTTGCCTCAAGTCCTATATGCTGACTCAGCAATACTCACTAGCAGTTACATGCAGAAAAGAGCCAGGAATTCATAAGAGAGCGAGAGATCAACAAGACTGAACTACAATAAATGGCGATGGCCAGCACCTTTTAATGGTGCGGATGGGCAACACAATTCAACATGATTCAACAGGACCAACAGCAGAAGAATCTCTTTCAAGCCCATGATAAGGGTGAGGCATCAACTAGTGGCAGACAGGGTGGACTTTATTGGATATGCATTATAAAGTCTTCATCTTGTAGGAAATTACATACTTGCTCTGGAAACAGGGCAATTATGTGAAATGTTAATGAGTACTTTCAGATAAAAGAAGTGTCAAAATAGCAAAGTGGGATCGGATTTTATGAGGAGGTTAATTTCTGAAGTCAGCATACAAAGCAAAACACTCACAAAGTCAAAATTACCTCTGAAAATGCCTTATGAAAGTCCCTTACCACATAAGAAAAAAAACAGAAGCATTTTGAGTCCAACAGAGTTTTATTTGTTTGTTTTGTTTTGTTTTTTGTTTTTTTAAGTATGGGAACCATGATTACTTCTTTAGTTCAGATTACTGTTCTTTCAATGGAAGACCCAATGTAGGTGGCTTGCATTTAGGGGTGACTTGGTACCAATGATAGCTATTTAAAAGTAATATGTTCCTAATGACTATGAAATGATTGCACTCAAAATTATGCAGTATGACTCCTGGAAAGTCACAGAACACTGTGTGGCATCAATTACCTTTAAGATTGCCAAGTCCTGGGGTGGAGGACCAGTGGGGGGAGGGAAGGTGGGGAAAAAGAAAAAAAAAAGATTGCCAAAGCCTTTTTACGTACAGATAAAAGCAACTGCACTGAGGTCACTCCTTAAACCAAACCCTGGGTCATCTCTGTTAGAAGAAAGCAATCAAGAAGTAATGAACCACAGTAAAGAAAGTCAGAAAACACAATGGAATGCTACATTTTTGACCTGTCACTACTAGGTCAGCACCCATAACAGACTTTTGAGTCTGAATTCATAGTTTGGATTATTGATTCAGCCTCAGAATTAAAGGTCCTTTGACCCAGGATTGAATCAAAAATTTGGGTCAGTCTTGATAATAAGCATTAGCAATAGACATACTTGCATTTGAACCCTAGAATCACTTAACAAAAAACCTTTTTATTTTTAGATAATTTCATACATGCATGCAATTGTAAGAACTATTACAAAGAAATCTCATGAATGCTTTACTCAGTTTCCTTAGACGGTAGCATAGTACAACTATAGAACAATATTACAACTAGTGTAAGCTTGCTAGAGTTGCCATAACAAAGTACCACAGACTGAGTGGCTTAAACAACAGAAATTTATTTCCTCTCAATTCTAGAGGCTGAAAGTCCAAGATCAAGGTGTCAGCAGGGTTGGTTCCTTCTGAGGCCTCTCTCCTTGGCTTACATGGATCTCTTCTCTGTGTATCTTCACAGGGTCTTCCAATGAAGACAAACATATTGGATTAGAGTTCATCCTAATGATCTCATTTTAGCTTCATTGCCTCTTTAAAGTCCTTATGTCCAAATATGGTCACTTTGTGAGGTACTGGGAGTTAGAGCTTCAACATAAAAATTTTGAGGGGACACAATTTAGCCTATAGCAACTAGGGTGTTGATATAGATGCAGTCAAGATACAGAACATTTCTATCACAAGGATTCCTCATATTGACCTTTCACGGCCACATCAACCTCCCTTTCCTCATACCACTTACCCTGGCAATTGCTAATCTGTTTTGCATATTTATAATTTTACCATTTCAACAGTGTCTTAGAAGTGACATCACACAACATACAAGCTTTGGGATTGACTTTTTATTTATTTTTTATTTTTTTGAGTTGGAGTCTCGCTCTGTCACCCAGACTGGAGTGCAGTGGCCGCTCCCGGCCCCCGCAGCCTTGCCCTGCTGGGCTCTGGCGATCCTTCTGCCTCAGCCTTCCAAGTAGCTGGAACTACAGGCGGGCGCTACCTCGCCCGGCTAATTTTTTGATTTATTGTAGAGATGAGGTCCTGCCAAGTTGCCCAGGCGGGTCTTGAATCCGCGGGCTCAGGCAATTCACTCACCTCAGCCTCCCAAGGCGTGGGATTACAGGCTGAGCCACCGAGCCCGGCTGGGATTGACTTTTTAAGCTCTGTGTAATTCTCTGGCGATTCATACAGGTTGTTGCTTATAGCAATAGTTTATTCCTTTTTATTGCTGAATGGTATTCCATGCTGTGTTGTACTACTGTTTGTTTAACCATTTGCTCACTGAAGAACACCAGAGTTGTCTTCAGTTTTTGGCTATTATGAATAAGACTGCCATAAATATCCATGTACAGGATTTTGAGTGAACATAAGTTTTCATTTCTATGGGAGAAATTCCCAGGAGTGCAATTGCTGGTATGTTTAGCTTTTAAAGAAACTGCCAAACTGTTTCCCAAAGTGTGTACACTATTTATATTCCCACCAGCAATATGAGTAATTACGTTTCTCTAAATCTTTACCAGCATTTGGCATTGTCACTGTTTTTTATTTTAGCCATTCTGATGGGGTATAGTGATATCTCATTGCGGTTTTAATTTGCATTTCCCTGATGTCTAATAGTGTTGAAAATCTATTCTTGAGTGAAATGTCTGTTCATGTCTTTGCCCATTTTCTAACTAAATTCTCTTTTTATTGTTGAGTTTTGAGAATACTTTACATATTCTGGATGCTAGTCCTTTGTCAGATAGATGGTTTGCATGCATTTTCTCTGTCTATAGCTTATCTTTCTGTCTTCTTACCAAACTTTTGCAGAGTGAAAGCTTTTGATTTATGAGATCCTGGATCTTATTTTTACATTATATTTTTGCTATTTTCTGACACGTTTCCAGCAGGGGAAGAGGGATATGCCATTTCATTGCTATAGAGTAGAGGCAGACATTCATGTAGTCTCCACTGACACCTGGGGGAGGGAAGGGTTCTTGTTACTGCCTTGTAGGATGAAAGTCCACATTTCCTATTCAGCCTTCTCTGACACCACCCAGCAGGAGAGTGTGGCATGTCCTTCCAGCCTCCAGGAGGTGGAAGTTAACCTCTTGGACACAGTTTTTCTATGATGTCCAACTGGAGTAGAGAGGTTGTTATCTAAAAGTTTTCTGTCTTTCTATGTTTCCCTTTTCCTGGTCTTTTTAGTAGAGAGAGAAAGCTTTTGTTAGGGTTTTTTTGGTCAATACACATTGGCATTTCCAGGTTGCTAGCCTTTTCAGTTCCAACTCTGAGATACAAGAGGCTGAAAGAAAGTTCAAGGAACATTCCACACTGTCAATCTTGGGACCCAGGGTTCCTGCCTATTGACCTTCTCTCTGTTTCAGAGCCATATAAATAAATAAATTAATTAATTAAAAAAAATATATATATATATCTGTGAATATCCTCCTCTGTGAATATTTTGCTTATGCCTGTTATAAAAGAAACTCACAGGCTCAGAAATATAGGCTTGTCATCTCCTCCAGATGGGTCAGATACTCCTTAGTATTCTTGTCTTCTGATTATCCATAGAGGCCAAATTTACCCGGTACTATATGTGTATGTGTGTATATAACTTTATATATATATCACACACACTATATATAAATATATATACCTATATCTAACCATTTATATATAACTTACATATATAACTATATATATAACTATATATATACACACATATATATAGTATTAAATGGAAAAAAAGGACAAGTATTTCTACTTGATTTTCCCAGAAGTTGAAGTCCGTCATTGTCATTTTACTAACTGTGGTGAGTTATCTAACTTCTTTACACCAGTTTCCTTATCTGTGAGACAAGGAAAACATCTACCTCATAGGGTGGTGCAGAAGATTCTTATCTATAAGAGGCAGACTCAAAAGAAACCAACTGAGTTATCTTTTGAAGGGTGGGCTCCTTGTAGTACAAGCTTCCCCTGCTAGGTAAGTGTTCTAGGAACTTATTAACATTGGTGTACCAACTAGCACTGTTGTGAGACACTGTGTTTGGCTCCAGTTAATTTATGTGGAGGAGATTCTTTCAGCATGTTTGCCCATCTCATGATGGGTGATTTACAAGTGCACCTGCCCACAAGGCGCTAAGTGTTCAGCAGTTTTTGACCAAAAATGGCATGACCCTTGTGCCTCACCCTCCTATTCACCCAATCTCACCTTGAGCAACTTTTTGTTTGTTGGTTCTTCCTATGAAAAAAGGTCTCAGGAGGAAATGTTTTGCCAATATGGAAGAGGTGAAACCCAAAACAGTAGAAGCACTGGAAGGCATCAAAATTGACAAGTTCAAAAACAGTTTTGAATAGTGGAAAAGTATTTTGATAGGTGTAGTGCATCAAATGGAGAGTACTTTGAAGGCAACTAAAATTTACAAATGTGAAAATGAATACACAATTTTTAATAAATAAATTGGGGTTTTTTTGGTCCCCCCTGGTATATAGTCTTTAACTCATGGTAGACATTGAAATATTGAGAATTGTTTCTCTTTGAAATGGAACTATGCTCCCATTCTTCTGACCTTTCAAGTGCATATTACAAAAGACTTCTTCTGAATCTCCTAGTTGAGGCTAGGTCTTACAAGAGAAGACACAGGGTCTGCCAGACCCTCATCACTTCTCAGTACTATGGGGACTATTCTTGACTTTCTCATGTGGAATTGGCAATTTTGCTCTATATAGAAAAATGTGATTTCCTCAGCAAACCCCTCGCACATAGTAGATACTCAAATGCCTACTCAAATGCAAGTTCCTCCTATACTATTGTGATTTTACAGTGAGTCTTAGGCTGATCCTCAGCAACAGGGCCATTTCCTCAGTAACAAAATGTAGATGACACTTGACACCTGTCTCAAAGAAACAAAGTGACTATGAGGTGTGACAATTAAGTTCGAAAACTCATCCTAGAAAAAGTGCTACATACCTCATTGCTGAAAAACATTATGATCATCTGTGGAGTACTCCTCTTGAGAAGCTATGCACCAATGCCAGCACCTAGTCCACCCATCAAAGCAATTTTGGAACTCCTTTTCTGGAATGGCCATCAGAGCTGTCATTGAGAGAATGTCAGAGTTTGCGTCAGACCAATGAACAAACATTAAATTTCTTGTTAAACTTGGCAAGAGTGGAAGTGAAATCAGGGACATGTTAGTCCAAGTTTATGGGGATAATGCCATGAAGAAAACAGCAGTGTACACATAGATTAAACTTCACTGATGAAAAGAGGTCAGGATGACCAACAACAAGCAGAACTGATGAAAACATTGCAAAAATTCATCAAATTGTGCATCAAAATTGTTGGCTAACTGTGAGAAGTATAGCAGACCAAATAAACATTGATAGAAAAAACAGGAAAATCTTAACTGAAAATCTTGGCATGAGAAAGTTGTGTGCAAAAATTGTCCCAAAAGAGCTCTTGCATCACAATGAAACAGCTCACACAGCATTGTCTGTGAAGGAGTTTTTAACCAGTAAACAAATAACTGTATTGGAACACCCTCTCTACTCACCTGATCTGGTCCCCATTGACTTGTTTCTTTACTCAAAGATAAAGGAAATAGCAAAAGGAAGACATTTTGGTAACATTCAGGACATCAAAGTAATACGACAACAGCTCTGATGACCATTCCAGAAAAAGAGTTCCAAAATTGCTTTAACAAGTGGACTAGGTGCTGGTGTCAGTGCATAGCTTCCTGAGGGGAGTGCCTCAATGGTGACCATGGTGATATTTAGCAATGAGGTATATAGCTCTTTTTCTCGGATGAGTTTGTGAACTTAATTGTCAGGCTCTGTACACATGCAAACACTCTTTAAAAAAAAAAAAAGCACATTGCTTAGATAACATCCTGCTGTTATCAGAGATCTTACCCCGTCTTCATTCCTAATACCTCACTGATCCACAGCAGGGTGGAGTAGAGTTACAGTGAAGCCAGCAGAACAGAGGTGGAGAAGCTGCCAGCAGAGCCAAGGACTACCCTGTAAGGGAGTTATAGCCATCACACGGAAAATTCAGGACTCTTTTCTAGTAGTCATAAATCAGGCTTTCCTCTACTATAAAATAGCACTACAGGTATATTGTTAGTGTAATGTAGTGATATAGCGTCTCAGTGCTCCTATGTTAAATTATTGGATGAGAACTATTCATACATAGCAAATCTAAACTATAACATTTCAGAAGCATATAATTTACTGGATAAGAACATTAATTTAGACCTTTATGATAATGGAGCACACAGTGATAGATTCTTTAAGTTATTGAATAGTTATCAGTTATTAATAATTATTAAATAGCTGAAAGTTTTAGAGCTAGAGAAAACTACAAGATATACAATCATGACCCTGAGGTTAGCTGGTTCGGCTTCTGAATTCTAGAGAGTCTAAGTAATCTTAAGGTAAAGATTCTCTCAAGTGTTTTGAGGAACTCCAGATATGGTGATCTGATTGCCACACCAGGTAGATGTGTTTACAATACTTACTTTTCCACAAACAGTAAATTGTTCAATCTAACTTTCACATACACATTTTTCTTTATTTTTTTGGAAGATACTAATTTGCCAGAATCTCCTGCCCTATTCTGGAAGGGAGTTAAAAGATAAAGTTCCTTAAGACCATCCTGTTTTATGTGACTATCAGCCATCTTGCTCTGTGAATATTTTGTTTATGCATGTTATAGAAGAAACTCACATGCTCAGAAATATAGGCTTGCCATCTTCTCCTGATGAATCAGATTCTCCTTAGTATTCTTTTCTCCTTTTCATCCATAGAGGCCGAATTTACCCAGACTTTGGATTATATTTCTTTTATTACTGGGGGATTTGAAGAATGTCTCAAGTCACATGGGAATCGTTCTCTATATAACTTTTATGAAAGGTCTCCTTGAGAACAGGGTCTTATTTATTCTTCTTTGTCACCCTAGCATCTAGCTCATTGCCTGGTGCCTAATAAGCTTTTATTGAATAATAGGAATGTGAAGGAATTTTTTAAAAAAAACACACAACCAAAAGGAGTTCATGCAAACATTTATTTAAAGTGTTGCAATGTGATGAATGGTCAAGTTGAATGTTCTCGAGTTGAGTAAGACACTCAAGATTGGTACCATGGTTTAGCAGCCATTGGTGGGGCAACTGGGTTTAATAAGAGAGGTAGAAGGGAACAGTTGGGGCTAAGGTCTTGTAAGGATCACTAGAAAATGTTTATTCCTATTTCACAGGAATAATAATGTAAATAGGATCTTTAGAAATGCATGTTTCTACCTTCCAATGGATTAAATGTTGCCTTAACTTAAGAGCATTCTAAACAGAGCCTGGATTTTGACTCTAGGGGAAATGAGGAGCAGATAACACCTCAACACAAATATGGAGGCTCTAGAAGTAGAATCGAATATGAGCCAACCAGAAAGACGAAAATATTTTGTTGACATCAAGATAGTATTAGATAACAAAGGCAAATATCAAGGTGGCTTTGGTGGAAAAAATAAAAAACCTTTGGTAACAAACAGATCCTTTGTCTGTCTTAGACTATGTTAACTTCTTTTTATACTCCTCAACAGGGAACTTTTTTCCCAAGAGTATTTTTGGGTAAATAAGATTTTTATTGAAAACTGGTTTTATTTAAAGTATCCAGTGGCCAGGATATGCCATCTTACTTTCCAATAAGAAACATTTGGGGGAAAAAATAGCACTACATAAGGAACTTACAGGTAAAGACTTACCAGTATTTATATTTCCAAGACTATGGTTAATTAAAAACCCAAACAATTCTGCCACCAAATCTATACAAAAATACAAAAATAAGGATACAAAAAGTTCATGAAATATTTTAAAACCAGGAATGCTGGGTGACAAGCAGGTACCAAATTACTCTTGTGATCTGTCAGTTTCTACTGAACTCTATAGATTTCTGAGTTTCTTTTTCTTGTGAGCTAGCATGAAAAAGAATTAAATCTGATGGTCCACCTAGTTGGAGAACCTAATGGAAAATCCTGCATAAAATTTTAACTTTCCAGGATATAAGGAGAAAAAATTACCAAAAATCTTAAATCAAGGAAACATAACTTCTCAAGCATAGTTGTGGTGAAGGGAAAAGAAAATAAATTCCTCCCTGAGAACATATAATCATAAACTAGTACTTGGGTTTGCTGTCTAAAAGTAAGTAACCTGTGTGATCCAAAAAAATCACAAGCACAGAATTTAATTTGAATTTTTCCTTCATTAGTCATACCCCAGGCTACTTAGGAAAGAAAATATCAGTCCTCTCTGAGCAACTTAAAAGGCCCTGTGGAATTCCCACAGATGAGTCTCTAAAGAAAGTGAGCATCTCCACACACATACCAAAATACAACTCACAAAATGAAAGTATACTCTAATTAAGAACCAGCAGAAATAGACCCACAAAGATTTCACATATCAAAACTATCAATTAGAATAAAAAGCAAATACATTTAATGAAATGAGATCCTTAAAAACGAGTGGGAACAAGAGCTTTTAAAGAATGAGAACCAAGAGACTGTAAAACACAATCAAATAGAATATGTAGGAGAGAAGAATACAGTACATAAAATGTAAAATTCAGAGCACAAATTAAGCTAATTAATTTTATTTTTGCTCCATATAAACTGAAAGTCTAGTTTGAAGAAACTTCCAAAACATACCAAGAAGCTTGATATATAAATATAAAAGAGAAGGCAAGGGACATGGAAAATAGAATGAAAAGTCTAACATAGGTCTAATTGGAGTTCCAAAAGGACTTCAGAGCCTGAAGAAGAGATAGTTGCTAAATTTTTTTTTACAATTATTATTATTTTGAGTTGGAGTATCACTCTGTCACCCAGACTGGAGTGCAGTGGCCGCTCCCGGTCACTACAGTCTCGACCTGCTGGATTCTGGCGATCCTTTTGCTTCAGCCTTTCAAGTAGCTGGAACTACGGGCACACGTTACCACGCCCGGCTCATTTTTTACTTATTGTAGAGATGAGGTCTTGCCAAGTTGCCCAGGCGGGTCTCGAATCCATGGGCCCAGGCGATGCACTTACCTTGGCCTCCCAAAGCACTGGGATTACAGGCTGAGCCATCAAGCCTGGCATTTTTTTTACAATTATTAAAGATCCAAGACTCCTAAGAAGTCCAAGGCAGCAAAAATAAAATCAAACATTAACGCATCATAAACATTGCAGAAAGAGAGACTGTAAAGTAGACAAAGAGAATAAAAGATAATCTACAAAATAAAGGCAATTAACTGGTAACTGAGCTCTTCAGAGTAGCATGGAAGGCAGAAGACAGTGAATGATACATTTAAAGTAGGGAGAAGATATTGCTTACACTCTATACCTAGAGACATTCTCAAGACAAAAAGCACGAAAAACTTTCTTTTTAAATTTCTTTTACAACCAGAAGCACTTCACTATGTAAATTCTAATGAATGTTATTCAAACAGATGGGAAATGATTCCAGATAAGGAACTGAAATGTAAGAAGTAACCCCTAGCCTGTAGGTCCCGATTTTGACAATTCAAAAGTGCATTACTCTGATCTCCCTGTAAGTGAGAACCTGGAATCAGTAGTGTAGTCTGTTGACAGCTTCGAGCTGTAGCACCTTGGATCTGCTGCTGTGTTTGAGCCAAGGACAACCCTCTCCAGGCAGTTCCCACCTAATGACTTAGAACACCAGGGATTCCGAAGTGCAGTTATTTCTGGTCATTACAAGCCTCTTAGAATAGGCAATCTGGTCATTACAAGCCTCTTAGAATAGGCAATCTTTGCTCTGGAACTCTCTGTCAGGTTGACAGAGACTCTCAAAACTACACCTCAGTTTCATGCTCTTTCTATCCAGTCCCTCTTTTCCTGTCTTCTTTCTTTTTCTTTTCTTTTCTTTTTTTGTTTTTAGACTGTCTCACTCTGTTGCCCAAGCTGGAGTACAGTGGCATGATCATGGCTCTCTGCAGCCTTGAACTCCTGGGCTCAGGTGATCCTTTGACCTAAGGCTCCCAAGTAGCTTGGACTACAGGTATATACCACCATGGCCGGCTAATTTTTTATTTTATTTTTATTTGATAGAGACAAGGTCTCATTTTATTGCCTATGCTGGTCTCCAACTCCCGGCCTCAAGTGATTCTTCTGTGTTGGCCCGCCAAAGTGCTAGGAGTACAGGTGTGAGCCACTACACCTGGATTCTGTGTTCTTTTATAGGTGTCAGACTTCCATCATAGTCTGAAGGCTTTCCCGATTCCTGCTTACTTTCCCCTTTTGTGTCAACAAAATTTAATGCATCTCTGTCTCTATTTCCTTGTGACTGCTTTCTGAAAGACACAACCTAACACAATTGGTACCTGGGTGGTCCAAGATGGCAGGTAGGAAGATGGATCTTGAGAATTGGCTCATTCACCAACTGGGTTATAAGAAGTACGGCATCCTAAGTGATATGTGGGACCAGGCACACGGTTGAGGCCCAGTTGCTAAATATTTCACTGGCTAAGAAAAGAAGACTATCCCGATGGAGGGGTGCCCTTGCCAGTGGAACAACCCGGGTTTAAAAGATAATAAGGGTACTAATACACACAAGGAGAGTAGAATTGGCTGGTTGTTGCTAAGCTGCACTGATGAACAAACTGCAGAGGGGAAGTGAGACACTTTAGAGCAGTTTAAAATTTAAAAACTAAGTGTAAGAACCAGAGGGCCTGTTCAGTAGTTTACGAAGAGGCACTTATGTTCTTCAGAACAGGAGAGAAGGTACTGCTAAGGAACAAACTCCTAATTTCATAGTTAAGGTTGGGAATCTTCAAAGACTATTGGAAGTCCAGCCAAGACAGTGTCTGCTATGCTAAGGACAAGGCCCTATTTGGGGAAACATGGGGGAAGGGGATGTGGATGGGTGTCCTGGAGGAATGTGGCTCTCTGGATACCCTGAACCAGAACCTAGAAAAGTGGTCCAGCCCTTCCTCTTAAGTGTTAACTTTGACCTTCATGCAGGAAGACACTTTGGAGGGCCTTCCTCACGAGCCAATCACAGTATAAGCCAGCTGGGGTTATGCCAGACTTGTTAAAGGAGAGTGATTAAATCCAAAAAGAACTGCAAGAATTCACCAGTTCCTACAGGCAGATAAGGAAAGTATTCTAGTACTAGATTTTAAGGGGGGCGATGATCAAGAGTGCTAGACAAAATACTTGAAAGTTTTTTATTTTTTTAATTTTTTTGAGTTGGAGTCTCACTCTGCTGCCTAGGCTAGAGTGCAGTGGCGTGCTCATAGCCACCCCAGTGTCAACCCACTGGGGTCAGGCTATCCTTCCACCTCAGCCTTCCAAGTAGCCAGAACTACAGGCTCGCGCTACCACACCTGGCTAATTTTTTTGATTTACCGTAGAGATGAGGTCTCACCAAGTTGCCCAGGCTGTTCTCAAACCCATGGGCTCTGGCAATCCACTCACCTTGGCCCCGAAAGTGCTGGGATTACAGGCTCGAGTCACCACGCCCATCCCTGAAAGTTTATTGACGTGGGGGCACTCAATGGGATTCCACAAGGATTCTTCAGTTGGAATAAGCATGCCATTCAGACAAAATCTTAGACACCTAGGAAAGTGCTGGTCTACACTGTGCAAAATAAAAATGTCTGAGTTATTGAGATAGAGGAGAAAGGAATGAAAAGTTTCCAGGAAGTGGGCCTGGCAGAATACCTACCACAAGACTGTGCTCCACAGGGGGGGTCCCAAAATGTACTATTCGATAAGACCATTAGGAATGTGCAGTAGAGAGGGGTACAAGGGTCACTGAAAAGTTCAGCCATTGTTCTCAGGCCAGGCTGAGAGTAGGAAAGATCCTTTCAGAGCTTGGCTCATTCGTTGCAGTGAAGTGAATAGGGGATAATGGGGACCAGGTGGTGGTGCTTAAATACCAGAATCTAGAGGCCCAAACTACCTAACAACCAGCAATGTTAGAAGGGCAGCCCGGGGCGCTAAGCATTCAGGAGTTGCAGTATCCCTAGAGACAAAATGGACTAGTGGTTAACGAGGGTACTGCTTAAAACAAACTAAAGAAGGCAAGGATGGAAGGGCAGGAGGTTGCAGGCGGTCATCACATTTAAAAGCCACATTATCTTTTCTTAGTTACTGGACTTGAGCAGTTTTAAGACCCGAAACTCACTGTTTAAAGAGGTGCCTGGGTCCTCAGGAAAAAGGACTTTGCAAAACTATGGTAAGTGTCCACTGTAATGGTTTCACCAGTCCCTTTCCAGCAACATCTACAGACATTTACTTGAACATAGGAAAAAAGGAATGCTCAGACATTTCAAGGACTTTTGGATACAGGTTCTTAGTTGACACTGATACCCATAGGACAAAATCAAGTCTCCATGGTTGGAGTAGAGCATGCAAAGACCAGGTAATAAACAAACTCCACTGGCTTACAGTCCATCTGCTTGGTCTAGACTGGCTTGTTAATAGCAATGGGGTTAGTGGGAAATAATGGGACCCAGATGGTAGTGCTGAAATACCAGAAAGTGGGGGGCAAAATTACCTAATAACCACCAAGGTTAAAGAGGCAGCCTGGAGGGCTTAGCTTGCAGGGAATTGCAGTGTCCATAGAGACAAAAAAGACAAGCAGTTAATGAAAATGCTGTAGCCACCCTCGTTAATGCTAGTTAATGAGACTAGGTGTCATTTCCCTAGTCCTCAAGAGTATAATTAAAATCGACATACTTGGAAGTTGGCATATCTCTCAAATTGGGTCTTGGTCCTATTGGTAGGAGCTATCACAATGGGGAAATGCTATAGAAACACAAAAATTTTCTGCCTGAGAAAGCTGTCATCAAGATAGAGACCCACAGTAAGAGAGATACCAATAGCACCACACTAAACTGCTTGTTTTGACTAAAGTTCTAATGGGAAGACTCCTTTCAGAACAGAAAGAAAAATCCACAGAGAAACTTAAAAAAGCCACAATAGAAGCATAAACTTAGACCCCTAATTCTGGAGGGGAAAAATGGAAAAATCAGGTTTTAAAATCCACGATAAGAAGATCTGTCGAATCCAGGAAGGTTGCTTGAAGTCATCAGATAACTTCAAATAGAACTTGCTAAAAATTTTCCATGATACAATTTATTACAACTGGAACAAATTGGCTCTGATATTCAGTACTGATGTGGAAACTTTTCTAGAATAAGAGAGGATATGCCCTTTCATGCCTCATCTATTGCTAACAAAATGTTGAAAAAAATGTAAAGGTGAAAGAGACTGAAACCATGAATGACAGGATTGGTTGAACATCTCCAATTAAATTTTACAAAATTGTCCACTGCTGATAAGTGAAAATGTAGTAGTAATAGTATGTTTATTTTCTATTGGTATAATGTTTATTATACCAATCATAGCGTTATAATAAGGTGAGAGAGAAAGAGAGAGAGAGAGAGAGAGAGACAAAGACTTTACAACTTCATGATTTCTGCCTAGGTCATCCTAACATATTTATCCTCTTTATTGATAGAGAAAGAGATTTTACTGAAGGCAATTATTCATGTTTTATGAAAGGCTTTGTCCTTTACTCAGAAACTTCACTATTTTTATTAACCTCAAATCTTCTGGGAAAGTGGAAAGATTCTTAACAGAATTGGAAAGTTACAGCCATCAGAGACTTTAATGGCTGTAACTCTAACCCATTAGAAATATTCTCCAGGTCAACTGCTGACTCAAGATCCTGCTGAGGTCAATTGATCTGCAGGTCAACTGCAGACTTCAAGCAGACAACTGCATAAAGTTCACTTCTGCTACAAATCTAAACAAGATGTCCAGAACCATCAATTGCCACATTCTTTATTGCCCAAGGATTGGGCAAACAAAGGGTAACTGGATAGAATGGGGACCCACCAGGAAAAAATTGTTCCCAGATGCTCATACTATAGTCCTCTTGAAAGAATTCCTGTCTGTTCCATGAAGGGAGGTCATGTTAAGACAGTAACTTACCACTGAAAAATGGCTGGCTCAAGTCTTTCTGAAGACTTCGAAGTCATTCCAAGTATATAGTCCTGCTGGACATTAGACCAAAAGATATAATGCAAGTGTTCTTTAAATCCAATTTTTACAGTGCTAGGAAGTCAGGAAAGAAATGAGCAAGTGGACCTGAGCTGTCTCAAAATTAAAGACAGAAAAAAACATTATGAAGGTGGTGTATATACTCTCTTGACAGTCATCCTTTATCATTCTGGTTCCTGTCTGTCGTGGCCCTGAGGATTCCAAGAGACTAAACCTGGTTTACATCATATACACCAGCCTAACTCAAACCTTCACACAATACTGCTCTGACATGTCTGCCAGTAGAATAAGAGGTTCCAGGCAAAAACCTCAGTAAGATCTTCAAAGGAAGAAGTGAAGACAACAGCACATGGACTAGACCTTCCCAAAACCATGAGGTCTCTTCCTAGAATTACTATGCAAAAGCTGTAATTTGAATAATTTAACTGCTTCCAAAAGTGGGCATAATTATCAAGCCAAACAAACACACACAAAGAAACCCCAAAAATAAAACCCACAAGGTATCAAAAGAAACATAACACCTTTCATAGAGATTAGCTCAAGACTTGAGGGCATCTTTAGTCTACAGATTCTTGCATCAGGGATCACAAATAGCATGTGTAGGGGTTATTTTGAAATTTATTTTTATAATTGAACTTTTCATGTGTTTTAAAAACTTGAATGCTTCCAATAATCAGAATTAACTTTCCTAATTTTTTTCCTTGTAACCAAAGTTGTGTTAACTTGTTTTCTAATCAATAAACTTTGATAGTATCTTTCTGTGGGTTTGATGTCGTCAGTATTGATTTGAAAAGTATCAAATTTTCAAAGTCTAGAAAAGTTATTCAAAGAAATAAACTACTTAAAAAATATACTTATCTCTCATACACAGTGATTACAAATCATCGGGGGTTAGAGAATTAGATATATGTAGGGAAAAATAAGTACAAAATCTATATCCATAGAATAAAAGAGATATTGAATGGGTAGTGTGAAGACTTGACCTTGAAAATGGCAGAGATGTATGCTTATTGCCCCTAATATTCACAGGTGGTTATTCAAACATCTTTGTAAACCAGGTATTGATATGAAGGTCAAATTGTAAAGAAAATGATGGAAACTCTTTCTCTATAACCAATTTTTTCTTAGCCCTAGAGCAGAACTCCACTCAGCAGCAGAAAAAGTGGCACCAAGATACTTATTTCCAGCCAAGTTCAAAACAATTTTATTGCATCCCTGATTAAAGATTCTGTTTTCAGGTTTTTATCCTCATCTTTTCTCTGCATTGCTGGAAAATGATGTCTACTCCACTATGGAAAAAAGGGGCATATCTATATCTATATCTGTTCTAGCTATTTCTGCATAGCTGCTGTTGCCTGGGAATTTGGTCTTTTATCATAGACATTGGTCAACTCTATCATATGGCATGAGACCTTTCCTGCAGATACTCCTCACTTTTCCTGTGGCTTTGTGGTATCCATAGTCCTTTAAAGATTTGGTCAAACTCCACTAAACCAGAGATTACACTATACACTGATTTTGTATGACCCTGAAACTGAGAGTGTTTTTACATTTTTAGAGAGCTATAAAGAAGAAGGAGGAGAAAAAGAAGTAGAAAGAGAAGCAGAAGGAGGAGAAGAGACAGAGACCATACATGACCTGCAAAGTCTAAAGTGGTTGCAATCTAGCCTGTTGGAGGAAAAGTTTGTCAACCCCTGCTCTACACACAGATCCCATGTGCTGGCCCACATTTCCTGTTGATGCAGTCACTTCTCTCCATCTGCCAATTCCATGGAGTTGTGCGGGGGGCCAGCCCCTGCAAGTTTTGGGGAGTCCCTTGGAAGATGTGGTGGCGTCGGCGAATCTGTTGGGATAGATATTAAAAGAAAGAAAGATGGAAGGATAGATATAAAGAGGAAGAAAAAGAAAGTGGACAACTGTTCAGTGAAATGAGCAGAAGCGTTTATTGAAAGTTACAGCAGGTATTTATCCCCAAATTTTACACAGGCAGTCTCACAAGTCTTTCACGTGAACACAAAGCCAGGTGCAGGGGGGGGCATCCCCCACCCACCAGATGCTTAGGTGTGAGGAGGAACAAACCCCAAGATTGTCTCATTGTTCCCTTTGCTAGTTAATGTTCTTCAAAAGCAGTGTAACAATCCTTACTAGCCTAATGATGCTCTGATAATCAATAACTTCTAGAGCTCACACAAAATCCATGATGACTATCTTAAACTTTACTACTTACACAATGCTATGGAAGCTCTTAATTATAGCTTAAGCCAATTTCCTAAAGAATGTGGCCCAGTCCAAAGATCACACTGGGCCCTGCAGGATGTGGCCCAGTCCAAGGTCCACGGCGGGCCACCTTTTGGAACAATAGACTACAATCTCTTAACAAAATGGCTATTCCAAAGTCCTATATATCTATCCTAATTTCTATGAAAGTTTTCCAATTCTTAATTCTAATATATAAAGCTGATTAGCAGCAGCAAAGCTTCTAAAACCTAAATGTAAACTGTAAATGTACTAAGGCCAAAACTTCGATAGTAGAAAGTGGAGACAATGAAAATTCTAAAGTTAACTATATTCTTATTAGACCTAAAAATATTATGATTGATTATGTTTGAACTCACATGATTCGTAGCATGACCTATTCTACAATACCTTCTATGAATAAAATAAATTCAATTTCTATAACAGGTAGAAAAAAGACCTTACACTAACTGTAGCTAAAGCCAGCCTGAAAGAATGCAGCCCAGTCCAAAGTACGTGCTGGGCTCTCAGGAATGTGGCCCAGCCCAAACTCTGTGCTGGGCCACTCTTGATAATCATCTATACCATTGAAAAGCTGAAAACAGCTCTCCATAAGTATATACTAATTCTACAAATATTCTTTTAAATCTTATAAAGAAGCTTGTACCATATAAAAGGCTCCCAAATGTGACCTGAGTTTGAATTATATCTAATACCTAAGCCGAAACCGCAGTTTATGGGAAACAGGAACAATGGGTTTCTAGAGTGAGCCATGCCTGTCACAGTCACAGAGCCTTCAGCTTAGGCTAGCAGAGTTCCTTTAGGTTGTTTGTGCTGCATGGCAAAAGGGGGAGGAAAATGGGGTCTATGGCTCCCGAACATGTCCTAGTGGTCTCGGGGTACATGGCCCTCCCTGATCCCTAACGCTCAGTGGGCCTCCGTGGCCAGCTCCCAACAGAGTTGGTATTCTTATCCCTAGTGATCAGCTGTTAACCACCTGGGTTCATGGGAAGCCTGAGTCTTCTTCATGCCAAGCTCATTGCTGTGGTTAATTAGAACTTACTTGTCCTTCTCTAGTTTACTGAGACTTCTTTTCCATCTCCACCCACCTCCTGTGCCCTATTAATAAATTCCAAATATGAAGCTAACTCCAGCCCCTTCACTCCTCATGGAAGAGTCTATTGCCCACCCCAATCACCATGGTAGAGTGCAGGAGTCCTGCTCCTGCCAAAGGCGTGAGGTTTCCTGAAGGAGAGACGGATAGGCGAAAGACTAAAATATTATACTCGGACACCTGCTTGCTGAACAGATGACATTTAATTTTGGCTAACAGAAAGCCTTTATACCATTTGTAAAGGGCAAGACAAAGAAAATTCTTTCACGTACATTTCCTTTAAAAGTTACCACCATCTAGTGGTCTTAGCAACAAACAAGCCAAGAACCCTATAAACATTCAGACAATGAGTCTTATTCATAAAGTCAAAAATGATAGTTTTAGTCCAAAGTCCCGAATTACACTCCTTGAAATGTCTCAAGAAAGTTTCCAAGTGCACATTTCTTCATGTAGCAGTAGTTTTCCTTGTGGGGCTTCTATGATCTTCAAAGCTTCGTAATCGCCTTTCTTGTCCAGGTGTCTTCGTTACTTTCCTCTTAACCTGCAGTGTTTATTTCTAAAGAAAACTGAAAAGAAGCTTTTAGTGATGTTTCCCAGGCCCCCAAGGTTGCTTTCTGCCTTTAGTTAATTTATCTAAAAGTATCCAATTAGTATATTATGAATTCAGTGAAAACCCTCTCTATAAACGTTAACTTAGAATTTTAACTATTGAATTAAGTAAAAACCTTAACGATTAATCTTCATCCTAAGTCTGTGAAAACACTGTTATAATCACCTACATAACTCCTAGATAAGTGTTAGAACTTATAATGAATTCATAATGAACTTACTATAAACTTGTGCTTCTAAAAAACGTTATGTCTAAACACTAAACTACATAATTCTAAATCAAACAAGGAGTGAATATACTTATATCATTTTTTACTCAAGCAATATCTAGTAACTTATAACCAAGTGAAAGAAAACATTCTTGATGTGCTTCAGAGTTTAATCCTTGCATATGTTAGAAAAAGCCAAGCGGCATAGTGGGAAAATGGAAAAATGAACCATGACATTCTCAGGTTAGCTGTGAGTACTTCACATAAACATGCCATTTTCTTCTTCCACGACTGCACAGAATTCTTCGGCTATACCAAACAGCAAAAGTGGGAGACAGAAGGGCCTCAGCTTCCCGGGCTCGCTTTGCAGCCGGGGGTCCTCAGCGCACCTGGACTTTGTCAAGGCTGGCTCCCAACAGTAGCAGAGCATCATTAATTTCTTTTATTACCCCCAAATATGTACTACAATACATTAATGTCTGAAATCACTTAAGGATCCCTTGAAAGGACAAATCCATGAAGCTAGACCCTGAGTAGCCTCATGTAATTCCTTGAAAATGTCTGATTATGCAAGCATACTTTGACAATAGACAGGTATTACCAATTTATCATTTATTCCTTATACCAAGAAGGCAAGAAGGCAAATTATACAAGAAATTTCCTCAAGACTGATAAAATAGTAGAAGGGACAGTGATAGTCATTCACTATGTTAGTTTTAGATTCTGACATAGATTTTGATATTCATTCAGTGTTACTTCAGTCTGCTATATTTGGGCAACTGACTTAGAAATACTAGACCTAAAGAGAAAATAAACAAATTAAGTGTCTTCTTCCAACTCAGTGACACAGGGGAAGATAGTCCAGCAAACAACAGGTCCTCACACATCCCTGCTACATTAATCACCCATCCTGGAGAGGAAAATGCCTGAATTGTGCTATAAATAAGTACTTAGAAATGAAGTGTTACCATAACTAAAATTGCAAATTGTTTGACATTGGCCTAGGGGTTAGGCACCAGGAAAATAAATTTTGGAGGCTGGGAGAATAGCAATCCATATTATAGAGTGGTGAAACATTTGATAAAATTGTCACTTGTAATACCTTGGGAGGGAGATAATATATATGCTTGCTACACTTACAGCTGTGAGGGATGAGGTTGAAAAAGAGAGTGTTAGTTACCATTGACTATATTTGTCATCAAATAAGACATGAATTAACTCAGGAAAGAGTTCAGTAGTTTGCAAGCAAGAATAAAAGGGAACAGAGACAGTCCAGAAAGTCTGGGACCTGTCAAGTTTGGGAGAGGAACTACTTCTCATCTCCAACTGGTTAAAGAGAAAAATGAGAAGCCTTTAGAATAACAAAGACTTATTAGAATTTAGCTTTACAGCAAGAACCAAATCAAAGACATGGAAAAACCTTGAAACTTCTGAATGGTCAATTATCATAGAGCACAGGTCCTGTTAAGGTTATAATACCTACCACAACTTTTCAAGGGGAAAATATGACTTGGTGAAAAGAGACAAAGGCTGTGATTCTCCCACCAAAACCTTGCAAGCTCAAGCTGGGTACTTAATTAAAAGTAGTCCAATCTTGAAAACAACTGTGTATGTGTTTATTAGCACATGCTGCTACTTGGAATCCAATGGATGAGAGCCCAATTACATTTGTAGATGTAGTCCAAAGAAGCACAGGACTAGCCCAATATTCGATGACTATTTGAAACTTAAAATGACACATGCTCTAAAACATAGACTAAGAAAGCTTCTCAACCTCTAAGGAGGACATTGTCCAATGTTCTCCTCATCTATAGACTAGAAAAATGGCAAAGAAGGAAGAAACTTCCCAAGGGTGATGCCAAGGACACTAGGAAACAGGAGAACAGGAAGTCTTTTCCAGGAAGTAGAATTGAGCCCTAATTAGAAACATCCCCCAACTTCAGCATAAAGGGCCTCTCACAACATGTTCCCAGGGTGATTTTATAATTGTTACATTCCATTGACCCCCTAAGTGTCCCATTTTTCTCCATCTGAACAAGATTGTTTATTGTGGTTATCCTTTCCTTATTCTGCCAATGTATCTGAGTGTGTAAGAAACTAATAACTTGTCATCTTAGTTTATAGATTTCCAGACAATGAAGAATCACACCTGGACCTGATGTAAATAATTCTATTCATCACACAGAGATGTTGGGCTTTGAGTTGTGTGTCCTGACTGAAAGAATTTGGGGTTGTATCTCTCAAAAAAGGGTAAATGTGTTTTGCCTGCAGAAAAAAACATTTACCTGGATATTTGGTGGCCAGAAGAGCAGATATTCATGCTTTTTGTTGACTCTTTTTGTCACTGCTGTCTTAGAAAATGGCAGGATTGTTCTCCTGGCCCTCTCAAAAATGCATCAGGCCTCATGACCACTCCCAGCCAGTGAGTTGTGGACGATATGTGTCACATCCAGGTCAACCATTAAATTACTGGTGCTAACCCCTCCAGAATTCTCTCTCTTCTCTTTGTCTTGGCAACCAGCAATGCTTAACGTAATGGCTGATATGTCAGTGCCTGAGTGACTGTGACAAGCAGAGCCTCTCTGTTGATCCACAGTTGACATGTTCATTTCTCACTCAGCCTGTTTTAAGCCACAAAGATCTGGGGGATGTTTGGTACTGAAACCTAATCTAATAAATCTTGACTGATGAAAGAACCAATGGGAAGATCAAGGAAAAGGTAATAAGGACAGTTTTCTTCGTGTTACACTATCACCAAAATATAAAATTATAGGCTTCTAATTTAGGGACCGGATATTAAAGGTACTTAAATTTATTCATCCAAAGATACTTGTAGGATGTGAAATTGATGAGAAATTAATATTTAAAATGTATAATAAAGAGATAGGAACTCCATGGGAAAAAAATGTGCAAGGTATATAGAGGCTGGCAAGAATATAAGAAGAAGCTCAAATTCATTAGCAACCAGAGAAGTATAAATTAAGAAAAGATATCACTTTATACCTTCAAATAGAAAACTAGGTAACTGCTGAGTCTTGGCAAGAATGTGAAGATATGGGAATTCTTAAGAATGGCTGATGAGAAAGTTTGCCAGTGCAGTATTTCCAGAGGTCAATTGGTCACTAAGTAGTCAAATAAGAATCCTTAAAACTAGTTCTGGGTGTAAAAGGTATGAAATAGAACAAAATAGCATGAGACAAACTATTTCTGTAATTTCAATGATATATGCAGAACAGTACACATTTTACAAAAACATATATACAAAAGGACAGACATTAAATCGATTAGAATGTTTGCCAGTGACACCAGAGGGCAGTAGGAATAAAGAATGAAGATGAATGGAAATAATAAAAGCCTTAATGATAATGAACCACAAACTGATTCACACCACCATCTGCACTACAGAGGTCCCCCAAAATAAGTAACTTTGTGACTTTCCTCATCCCAACTGAAAGTGGCTTATGGCAAGGAAGCAAATAATTTTTTTCAGTACTTGCCAGATGGCCAAGGATTTTAAGCCATAGAAGGAAACCCCAAGAAACCCATGATCCTTTAAGTACAAACAAAGGAACAATGGACACAGAAGAGTGTCTTTTGTAACCTTTGAACAGTAGTATGCCAATAAATGTTTAACAACTGGTACTGGGTGGGAGGAGTGGATTTGTAGGATTTGCTGATTTCTGTGATGCAAATATTCCCACCATGGCTGATTTTAAACTATCAGTGGTTTAGCTATTACACGGCAAGAACTTCTGAGATTTTAACAATTGACCTTTACCAGTTGGTAGAAGCAGGCTCCAGTCCACCGCCTCTGAGACTCCAGAATTAAAGCACAAGACCCACTGATTTATACGTAGATCTTACAAAGGGTGGCACAAAAAATAAACAGAGGTTTTCTGTCCATAACTTCTCAGAAAGTAATTCATTTGACTTGCATTGAGTCTTTAATCTGAGATAAGGGGAACTTCTTCCATGTTTACATTTAAATGTGTAATTATTGCACAGACATAGACCCCGTTATTTAATGGGAGTTTAGCCACAACTAGACTTGAATCAAAAAGCCTAAACCTTGGGTGGTATATTTTGTTCCTAGCCAAAGTAGGAACAAATTAGAAGAGTCATATATTCTTACAACATGGACAAAGGACCACAGATCAGGCGAAGAGGCATAGTGCACCAGGATCTATGATTTCACTAATGTTTTCCATTTCCTCCACAACATATTGATGTCTCTCACCTGATAAGCCTGCTTGCCTATTCAACAACAAAGGTAATTTTCGATATGCTCTACTTCCAAGATCCAATTTTCTCCTTGTTCTTCTTTGTGGCAGGTTCTGTTTTTCGTCAGAGGTAGAAAAAGTTACATAATCTATCAGAATACCAATCTCCTCTACTATTAAGTGAGGATTATGTGAGGACAGTACAACCTTCTCAAAGAGCCTTTATGGGGATTAGATCTGAAAGCATCAATAGAGCCCTTGCCACATGGTATGTGCTTGTATATTAGTTTCTTTTTCTTCTTAGTTCCTAACCCAGCTTTGTAGACCAAAACAACAACGAGAACAAAAGAAGAGAAAAATTAGTTTCTGACCTAGCTCTCCAGCTATCTTCTTTGTTAATAGCTAGTTTACTTCTTAAGGACATTTTTAAACCTAATTTTTTACAAAATATGACATCTATTTAAACTCAGCTCTCAAACTCTCATTTCATCAAACATATATATTATGGCCTCTCCTGCCACCAGGAAAGCACTACAAAAGCTATTTGTCCAAACTTTCATAATACTCTTCCTGAAAGGGCAGAAATCATAGATTTAGGTTGAGTGGTTCTCAGCAAGTCAGCTTTGGTAGGCTGGGGGGCATCTTGCCAACATGGAAGCATTTTTTGTTATCTGATGGCTGGGGGCAGAGACATGAAAGCTCAGACATTTAGTAAGTAGACATCAGGGATGCTAGGTATTGTAAAACACATAGGACAATCCCAGAAAATATCCCCTAGCACAATTTTTTAATGTCCCATGGTGCCAAATCCACTACAAGTCTAAATCAGTGATACTTTAGTAGATGAAATACTGAAAAAAATTTACATATATTTATGCAAGAAGCGAATGTAATTTATGAGAAAAATGTTATAGAGAGAAAAGCTTAAATGAGATAAAGACATTATTTTGAAACTATTGAATAATTTACTTACTCTCTGCTTTCTATCTATATAGCTTCCCAATTGCATATTAGTTAAAAAGGGTTTCAGTGAAGAAGTGAAATTACTGCAAAAATGACAAGGCAGATTGCAAATACATAATAGATGTGGGACTCCTTTAAAGTGTCTCGATGCCAAATATTATTAAATTAGCAGAACACATGGGGATCTCACTACATTTAACATCTCACTACATTAAAAACATTTAATGTTTTTAAAATTTCACATTCTAACTATCTTACATTATTTTTTATAGTACAAAAATAAACCTTACGTTGTGAAAACAGCATTGAAATTATTTGGGGTTGCTTGTTCTCAGTTCTTATTCCAATACTATCCCTAATGGTTCATCACATGATATCGCTATATCCTCTTATTTTACTGTTTCTTTCTAACTCACTCTATAGTCCCTATTGCTATTGAAAAATATAGTCTCCCATGTATTTTTAGTTGAGACTAAACATATGCTCCAGCCTGTAACGGGATTTCAAGACAGGAGGAGATATGACACTTTGTCACCATTACACCCTATATCATAATATGGGAAATTTTAACACCATAGTTGTGATGCCGACCTCATTTGCAAGAATCATATATCCTCATTGTTTTCACTTCAAAAGTCTATAATTTATCTTGGCATGTTATTCTTACTTCATCTGGGATTGTTTCCTCTCATTGTGCACAATGATAGCTCCCCTTTATCTTACACACAAGAGTAATACTAGGTTTTATTCTAGTGTCCACCATTACCACTTGCAGTGGACTACGTATTTGTGTCTCCTTTTACAATTCACATGTTGAAACCCTAGTCCACAGTGTGGTGGTATTAGGAGATGATACCTTCCCTAAGTCAGTCATGAGGGTGGAACTAGCATGCATGGGATTAGTGCCCTTATAAAAGAGACCCCGGGGATCTCCCTTGCCTTCTTTTGGTCAAATGAGGGTGCAATGAAAAACAACAATCTGCATCCAGGAAAAGCACCCTCACCAGAATCTGACCACTCTGGCAATTGATCTGGGACATCCAGCCTCCAGAACTGTGAAAAATAAATGTTTGTTTAAGTCACTCAGTCCATGACATTTTAGTTACAGCAGCCTGAACAAACTAAGAAACCACTGATTCAATCTTGTATAGAATGACTTTTGATCTTCTCACCTACTTATTCAAGAGAAAGGTACTTATATTTGACTACTTTATTGTTTTTCAATGTGATTATGACTGAGTAATTACATATTGCAATGTATAATTCACTTTAAATTTTTTAAGTTTTGTGTTTGTTTAACACTTAAGGCGTTATATTGATTTTTAAAAACTGTATAGTTAGGTTATATTATTAATAAATTTCATTTTGGTATAGCGGGCAGGGCATCACAAACATTTGCTGTAAGAGGGCATTGAATCTTAAAGGGCTGAGAACCATAGGTTTAAGGCAATATTTACAAACATGGATTCTCCTGGGTTTTAAGGAAAATTCCTTAACTGTGAAGCCAGTCCTCATTCTGTAAGGAGAAGACCAAGTCAATGATTATTTGTGTTTGAACTATATATCTGCCTTTAATTCCCTTGATTGCCAAAAAACAAACAAGCAAAAAGCAACCCTGTTTTTCAGTAGTTTATAAGAATAAAAATATAACTGACTACTACACATCCATTATAATGTCTAAATTTGTTTTTTAATCTGACAATGCCAATTGCTGGCTAGGATGTGGAGCAATAGGAACTATTATTCATTGCTGGTGGGAATACAAAATGGTATAGCCACTTTGGAAGATAGTTTGACAGTTTCTCACAAAGTCAAAAAATATAGTCTTATCATACGATCCAGCAATCAAGCTTGTGTTTACCCAAGTGATTTCAAAATGTATGTTCACACAAAAATCTGCGCATGACTCTATAACAGCTTTATTCATAGTCACAAAAAACTGAAAGGAACCAAGCTGTCCTTCAGTTGGTACTGAGCAAACAAACTACGGTGGTGCATATAATAGAATATTAATCAGTGATTAAAAAAATGAAAAAATGAAAGAGATGAGCTTTCAAACCTGCAAAGACAGAGATGAATCTTAAATGCATATTATTAGGTTTAAAAAAATGCTAGTCTGAAAAGATTACATCTTATATAGTTCCCATTATATGACATTCTGGAAAAGATAAAACTATAGACACCATAAAAAGAATAGTGGTTGCCAGGGACAAAGGGGAAGGGCGAATAGGTGAAGCACAGAGGATATTGTTAGGACATACATTCTGTATGATAATGTGATTGTGGATGCATGCATTACACATTTGTCAAAACTCATAGAGTTTTATAGCACAAAGAGCAAACCTACATGTATGCAAATTTTAAAAAGCATTTAGAAGGTCAGGAAATCCCAGGATGGGGTTTGTAGTACAATCTAGTTGTATTACAATCTAGTTGTATCACAAATGTATGGAACAACTTCACTGAAGAGGGTGAGAAAATGAGAGTTGACCTAAGTAACTTTGGAAATGAGTGGAGTCTCTGACACTAAAGCAAAAGAAATTGTGCATAAGTACAGTACTCTAATTGATAAGGTTATTTCTTACTAGGGGACAGTGTAACAAATCTGATACCACTATACATGCATATTAGAATCGAATAGTTAAATATATAGAGGGTGGACAACAGGAACCAATTTTCTCACTATCAGGAATCAACAAGCAAACGCAGAAGGCTAGAATGATCCATGTGATAATAGAGTTGGAGACATCAGTATGAACTCATGTTTAGTTTAATACAGCTATAGACATGTGCATATAAAAATACAGAGCATATAAAAATGTATACAAATTTTAAGAAAGGAAAAAAACCTGTATCAAAACTGTAATACTCAGTATATATCAACAACAAAAGATGAATACAAGTCATGTCTGACTTCTACAATTACAAGTGGTGCTCAGAGTGGTTACCATCAGTGTCTAGACACTTCTGATTATGGCAAACTAAAAGTACTACATAGATAATACCTCTTAAAATGTGTATACCTTTTTTGGCACCCCTGGCATTTATAGATACACGCACATGTAAATTTTAGTACATGAGTTATTATAACACACATTTTCTTGCTCTGTTAACTGATAGAACCTAGAAACGATGATAACTCAGTAGCAACAGGTATGCCAAGCATTTAAATCTTAATTTCTATGCCTTTCTCAAAAAAAAAAAAAAAAAAAAAGGAACCAGGGCTCCTTGGAGAAATGGCTGATGCAAGCAGTAGGGCAGGAAATATTCAAGTTAAGCCTGGCTTTAAATATAAAACATAAAACTTTTAGAAAAAAATTAGAGAAAATCTTCAGAAACTAAAAGTAGGAAAAGGGTCTTAGATTTGACACTAAAAGTACAATCCATAAAATTAAAAAGTTATAAATTGGGCTTTATCAGCTGGGTGCAGTGCCTCAGCATTTTGGGAGGCCGAGGCAGGAAGATTCCTTGAGGCCATGAGTTCAAGACCACCCTGGTCAATAGGATGAGACCACATTCCTAGAAAAAATAAAAACATTAGCTAGGTGTGGTGGCATGCACCCATAGTCCCAGCTATTTGGAAGGCTAAGATGAGTGGATCCTTTGAGCCCAGGAGTTCAAGGCTACAGTGAGCTATGATTGTGCCACTGTACTCCAGCCTGCGTGACAGAGCAAGACCATATCTCAAAAATAATAATACTTATAAATAAATAAGTTGGGTTTCATAAAAAGTTAAAACTTTTGACCTATGAATATATATGTATAAGTATGCACACACATAGAAATAGACCTTCCTTGTCTTAAAGCTTTAAGTTTACATGTCTCACCTGACATCCTTCCTCAGGAAACCCAACCTAAGGTTTCCCAGATAGTATCAAGGAACTGAAACTCACCAGATCACCACATCTAGACTATGAGATGCCAGACCCCTCATCATTCATTATTTCCTTACCACTCCCTATTTTCTGTTTACCAATTTCTCTTCCTAATCCCTTCCTAATTCCTGTTTTCCTGTACTTAGTTACATTTCTTACCTGCTATGTAAACCCCCAATTTTCATCAGAAGGGAGAGATGGATTTGAGGTTTGATTCCCATCTCTCTGGCTGACATTACCTGAATAAAAAGGTTTCTTCCCTGTCAATACTTGTTTCAGTGATTGGCTTTCTGTACAGCAAGCAACTGGACCTAGACCAAAGCCCTGGCATTTTGCTAACATTTACACAATTTTCAGATCTACTTTTTGGTTGCATGAGTATTTTTCCATGTCACTAAATATCTTAAAACATCTTTTTCTATACAGTGGCATATTAACTATGTACCACTAGAAATGCCTATGATTTTAAGCTTTTTTCTGTTGTAGAAACTAATAAAAAATTCTATTTACATAAAACCTCATCTGAGTTTTCTCAATTGATATAACAATACTTCTTCATATAGAGGGAATATGAGTATATATTTTTTTAAATCTCTAAAAATTTTTGATTTGCCTGACAAATCGTTCTGAAAAGGAAGAAGCAGGATTTTTAGAAGCTACTTTTTTAGAATAAAGTATTTGTTCCCCTTGAATTAATTTCACTCTGACCAACAGAAATTAATGCCTTTTGAAGTGGAAATAATACAAACTTGGGGAGAAAGTGAAAACACCTCAGAATCTATTACAACCAAAGAAAAGAATGTCAAGCACATTGTGAAAACTGTGCCAGCTATGTGAAAGGTTTATTTCAAAACATTCGGAGCATTCAAATGCCAGATAGTCTATTATTATGAAAGACAGTTCAGGTTGGACAGGAGGCTCAAACTAAACTCTTGCTCTGAATTATTTAGGAGGTAACAGAGGAAAGAAAAAAAGAAACATGTAGATAAATTCAACAACTCAGATTACAGTTTCAGGGAACAAGATATAACCAAAAACAATAAAGAATTTCAGAAGAAGTTGAAATAAGTTTTGCAGAAGACAGTAATAAAGACAGAGTAGGCCCCACTGCTTGAAAAATGTGGTTTTAAAAAAATCATCAAGTAAAAGAAAGCAGAACTATTTAATTTTTGGTTTTATTTCCTCTTTATAAGGGAGAAAAATCTTCACTGTAAGGTAGAACGGTGTTAATAGGCAGTAGAAACTCAAGATGGATGGAGTGAAGAGATAACTATGGGAGGAAAATTCGCACTGTAAAATGTCACAGGGCAGTGTGGCTAATCTGACAAGCAGTAGTTTGTGGGGAAAAAAATTTTTTAAAAAAAAGGTAGTTCTGAATTCTTATCCATAGCAACAAGATGCAAGATAGAAACAGTAACTTTCCTTGGAGGATGATATAACTCCTAGCTGCATTTCAGATTCAATAGCAGAGATTTTAAACTTATAGATAGATGTACAGGCATCATCCAAACCCCTGAGTCAGAATGTCCTTGTTGGTGGGGGATTGGCATCAACATAGCAGCAGCACAATTGCAGCTTGGTGAACCAGTGTTCAGCAGACCAGCATCACTTATACCACATGTTTAAGATGTCTTTCATCAAATGTTAATTTTGCTACCTCAAGGGATTAAATTCTCAGTTAATTACATTGACTTTGTAACTAGAAACTACTGATGGTAAATTGGTATCACAAAATACATACATTTCTGAATATACCTTGAATGACTACGTTCTCTTAAGACTCAGGTGGAGACAATGAATTTCTCAAATTAAAAGAATCTTCTTTAATTTTTATTTTTGTAGCCTTAACTGATGTCAGACACAGCTGCCTTCTCTCCATAACTCTTAGAATTGGTCTCTAATCAGGATAGAGCTACCCAACTAGATCCTTTCTGGATTCATAGTACCTTTCAATATTGTTTTATGCTTTCAACCAAGTAGAATTTATGATAAAGCAAAAATGAAAGAGCTATCTCTCATCTCCATATGTATGTGTTCTTTTTGATCAGGCTTGCTGGAAATGAGAGAGGGACATCAGGGAGATAGCAAGCCACTTGGCTCTGTTCTAGTCTAACTACAAAAACAAGGGAACATAAGAAAGATAAAGGTGTAATCCTACCAATCTTCAAGAATCACAGGACTAAGTCTGATAATTAAATTCTGTACAACTCGAGGCTAACCTATTGTTTTATTAAATCAGTGACAAAAACATGGATTGGTATGAAAAGCTGCTTTTCTAATTCCGATAGATCTTTGTTTTCTTTTTAAAATTCTGTAAATTTCCTAAATTACTGAATTATTCAAATTGTCACAGGCAACATCAAGATGATAAATAAATGTTATCTATTGCTACACAGGACTAAAATGAGATTTTTATATTTACAGATAGGTCAAAACTAAGTTCCCAATAAGGATTTCATTTATGATATAGCTTTGTCCTGAGTTTTAGCTAGTCCCCAAGCCAATTTATTTTAAATGCTGGATTTTCTTATCTTCCCAACTCATTTTAGTTTGGAAAAACTGACTTCATTCTCATATCTTTGAGTTCTACAAACAATATCACAAATTAGCTAGCTCTTCATGTGTAAATCACATGGAGATTAAACAAACTCAGGGGTAATTTGATGCACAGCCCCAAGAAATATTTTGTTTAGTTTCATTCATTTTCCTTTGCTTCTTCTGTTACTTTGCATTTTAATCACTGTGCAGATAGAAATTAAATACTTTAATACATTTTATTATCTAATATTCACTTACATTTTGGTAAGATTTTTAGAGGGAGATATGACCAGTAAAAGGCTAAAGAATTGTTCTGAATGTCCTTCAGGACAAAGTGCTATCATTCTCCCTAAATCTCTTATAGTTCCTATAGTAGTAAGCACATTGCTCTTTGCTTTTTTTTTTTTTTTTTTTTTTTTTTTGAGAAAGCAGGATTTATTGAGAGGACAGAAAAAAACCCACAGTGGGAGGGGGACCTGAAGGGGTTGCCCAGCACATTGCTCTTGATCATACCGAGAACATTCTTACAAAGCCATTAGTTACCTATTAAAGGTCATTCAATTGCTTTAGGAAAAGAACTAGTTCCCTAATTTCCAGTTCAAGAAGGTCATTTTGGGTGGCAAGTCTGCGTTCTATTATTTTGGAATTACATGTCAGACTGTAGTTGCAATGTCTATCAACCACCTCAGAAAAAAAGAACAAACAAACAAAAAAACCTGAAACAGCTCCCTATAATGTGTTATTTGGATAATTCCTGGTTCTTATTAATCTGGATTAATTCAGACCAGAGATCAAAGAAAACTTAGCTTAGATGGTACAATTTGAAGCCCATTTATTTTTTATTTAATTATACTGTTATGTACACTATGACATACAAGTTAGTTTTGCATCCAAAGTAGATTTAAGGGATGAACAGTTAATTGAATGCCTATCAAGTACCTGTGTACCAGGTGCAGAGAAACCAGGAAAACCGAAACAGAAGTAAACAGGCAGTACTATACAATACAAGTTGACAAGATGAATATAAATCCAGAAACCTAGCGATAGCAACAGAGCTAAGAAACAACAAATTAAGCTGCATGTTTCCTTCAACCTTTCTTATAGAAAGCCTGTTGGCTGGTTGTGGTGGCTTTATTTTTTATTTGTTATTATTTTAAAGATGTGGGGTACAATTCAGGATTAGGTATGTAAGTGGTCATTGCACAGGTGAAGTTTGGTCCTCCCATGGATCCTCATTTTACCTGGTTTGGGATCAGGCAACCATATTGATGTTATGTGCCCACCCCCTCCTCTGGCAGCCACAAAATTATCTGGTACTCCCTCTCATCAAAAGCAGGTATGTTTGTTGCTCTTTCATGAGACTGGATGGGTTTGTGACTGCTTCAACCACTACACTACAGCAGAAGCTATCATAAAAGATGTTCCTTGCTCACTGGAATGCTTTCACTTGGAGCCCTAAGCATCCCTTTAAAAAGTCTGACTACTCCAAGTTAGTCCAGAGACATTTTCGTGCTTGACTAAGGCCGACCAGTTGTGTAAGGGTCAGGGCCCTGGGGGAGACAATCTAGAACCCTGAAAAAAGATAGAGATGTCTAACTGGATATCCTGAGGATGCTGACTCTGCAAACTTCCAGGCCTTGTGGGCTTGCAGATGTAGTCCATCCTCCTCCAATAAGAACTAGTACTTCTGCAGCATCTCCCAGCACAGCAGGGGTCGAAACCCCACAAGGTTGCACATGATGCCCTCAAGGTCTATCCTTGAGTCTACCTCTTCTAGCTGCCAAGCCAATAACTAGGGTTAAATTCCAGTTTAACCCAGTTGGGAATGTGCTGGACCTTCTGCGGGGGGAAAGAGATTCCACACCTGAAGAATTACATGAATGAACTGGCATATACAAGCTGGACACAGTGAATTACTCCTGGGGGTGGATTTTAAAAGTGCTTGATCAAAGGGGCCAGTAAGTACAACTGCATAAGCAAGAATTCACTAACTTGGGGATACTTTCTCAAGACCACAGGATTTAATGATCTAGCAAGGACCCCAGGGGATGAGTAAATTTACAGCTAGGTTAGCTCCTAGAAGCCTGGCCAATTCTCAGTAAAGTGATTATGTCCATGGTGTCCTAGCAGAAGATAGATGAAGGAACTAAAAGGTTGAGTAAAGTGGGCACGTGGAATGGATATACAGGGGTGCAAAAAAAAAATGTATACACATTTTAAGTATGACGTTTGCTCAAAGAATGGAGTTAATCGAATGATGCTAGTGTCACCATGTGATAGGCAGGGCAGTCAAAGAAAATAGTAGAAGCACAGCTGAGTGAACCTCATACTACACATTGTTACTGTAACTTAATTCAACTTCAAAAAATAATACATAGGTGACATCTCTTAAAATGTGTATACATTTTTGGGACCCTCTTTATAGTATAACACCAGAAACCCCACCAGAAGATTATATTCCTTAGAAGGGCCTAGAAAGCACAGTTCATTAAAGTGATCAGGAATGCAGGAGTGATAGGAGCAAGAACACCACTAAGGATATTTGTGATGACTCCCTCTACAGGCCAGGGATGAAGATACTAGAAACAGTCACATAACTGGGTTGATTAATATCCATCAAGATGATGGGGCCCTGAGGTAATAGAGGCCAGATGGCAGCACTTATCATCAGGCACCAGGAGGCTGTAATTACCACAATGACTGGCAAGGCCAGGGGGCATTCAAGGCTGGTTGACCCACAGGGAATTGTAGAGATGGGTAACAGAGCATCGTGTTTCTAGGGGCAAAACAGATGGGCAGTTAACAAGGGCACTGCTTAACATTACAACCAGATAAAGACAAGAATGGAGGAGCCGGATGCCGAGAGTAGTTGCCCAACAAAGTCACAATTGCTGGCTTGGTTCCCAGACCACAACACATTTTCACATTTGTAACCCATTGAATAAAGGAGTTGGGACGAAGGAAGGACTCTATCATGCCATGGCAACCATGTTTCCAGCCTACAGCTCCTGTATGCATGATTTGAACGGATATATTTGGCAACTAGCGTAATCCCCAAACTATGTTGCTGGCCTGTGGAGTAAGCGCTATCATGGTGTGAACTGCCAAATGGAAACCTCTAAAACTGCCACCCCAAGATAGTAAATCAACAACATAATATCCTTTGGAGGTGTAGGGCAAAATGTATGACGGCATTAAAGACCTGAAGGATGCAAGAATGGTAGTTCCTATCATAGTTCTATTTAAATTGCCTCTTTGGCTACTTCGAAAACCAGATGACTCCTGGAAAATGGCTGTAGACTATCACAGAGAAAGAGTTAACCAAAATGTATCCAGGATTGTAACTGCTGTGCCCAGCATGGTATAGTTGATAGAGTACATTAATATGTCCTCAGATATACAATATGTATCCACGGATCTAGTGAATGCAGGCTAGTTAATCCCAATCAGGAAAGAGGATAAGAAACAGTTTGCTTTTACATGAACACACAACAATATCCATTTAAAGTTTTCCCTAAGAGATATGTCAACTGTCCTGTTTTCCACTATAATGGAGTTCAAAGAGATCTGTACCTCCAGGACATCCCACAGAACATCACATTGGTTCATTATATCTATGACATGATGCTGACTGAGCGGAAGCAAGAGGTGATTGGTACGCTGGAGGCCTTAGTGAGATGCATGGACTCTAGAGGATGAGAGATCAACTCAACAGAGAGTCAGGTGACCACCACTCCAGAGAAGTTTTGGGGATCTAGTGATCAGAAGCACGCGAAGACAATCCTTCTCCAAAATAAAAGACGAATTGCTGTGTCTTCCATCACTACACAAAGAAAGAAGTGCAGCATTTGGAAGGACTCATTGGCTTCTAGAGGTAACATATTCCAAACCCAGGAAGATTGATCCACCCATATACAGAGTGATGCAAAAGGCTGCAGCTTTAAGTGGGGCCCTTGAACTGCACAGCAGCATAGACCAAGCACTTCCATCCAACCTTCCTTCCCTTTACTCTTCACTTGGGGTAAGTCTTGTATCAAGATCTGACTGTGGTCCCAGCCTTTGTCAACTCCCTTCCCATTTTCTAGCCCAGGCACATTGCTTAATACAATTTTTGCATGTCTAATCCCATTGTGGTCTCTGCTTCTCAGAGGATGCAGCTTAACAAAAATGCTTAGAGAAAAGTCACCAAAGAAATAAGGAATCATTGCTCATTTTAAAAAGAGGCTCTAGAGGAAACAAAAGGGAGAGCCAAAATTTACAGTATGAAGAGAGAATGATGATATAGGGTAGGAAAAATGATTACAAAATTTATGTAGCAGTGTCTATCATTAAATTTTATGCAGACTCAACTGGGGGGAAACCAGGTTCCTTGTCTGGTATGAGGAGTTAATCACAGGTGCTTTTTGTATGACTTTAGTTGAGTTGACCGCGGAGGCAGACAAAGATATAAGAGACAACAAATCCAATCAGCCACTATTAAACTATCACTAAGAATTGTGGCTCAGCCAGACAGGAAGTCTGTTAAGTAAATATTCCAACCAGATAGAAAGGATTAATGAAGAAAGCTAGTTGCTATCTGTGTAGAGGGTTGCTGTACCAAATTATAGGGAAGTAATTTAACTAATTTTATTTAAGTAATTTGAGGTCCAGACTCAAACCTATTTTTAAAAATCTGGTCTGAAAATTGTAGGCTTAATATTTTCCTTATCATGATGACTGTGGTACAGCATGTCTGTCTCTTGTTAGGAAGAACCATCCTGGCCAGATGCAGTCATCTCAAGTCAGAGATCTCTGGGCTATTAGCAAGTTCAGCTTGTTGGATAGTTACTTTATCTTAGTCATGATTTATTGATCTGGTAACCTCAACTCATTTGAGGTGATAAAATAGTTCCCTTAATAAAGGCATATATACCAGCAATTTATGCATCAGAAAGCATATGTATGGTGCCTTCTATGGTTATACAGATTATTTTGAATTCAAGATGTTGTATTTCTTTTTATTAAAAATGGTGCCACCAGGTGCAGTAGCTCACACCTGTAATCCAAGCAATTTGGGAGTCTGAGGCAGAAGGATTGCATGAGCCCAAGAGTTTGAGAGACCAGCCTTGACAACATAGTGAGAACTTGCTTGTCTCTACAAAAGGAAAAACAAAACCCTACAAAAATTTGCTGGGTGTGGTGGCATGTGCTTGTAGTCCCAGCTATTCAGAAGAATGAAGTGGGAAGATTACCTAAGCCCAGGAAGGTTAAGCCATGATGATGCCATTGTACTCCAGCTTCAGTGATAGAGTGAAACTCTGACTCAAATAATAACAATAATAATAATTAATAATGCCCCCCGCTCCTAACTGGATAAGCCTCAGGCCCTACAAAGCTTGAGTCTGTGTCTGGAGGCTTATATAGCAAGTTAACAAATTTGGATAGTGTCCTGACTAGGGAAATCATGTAAAGTTGTCGGGTAGGACAGTGGCATGTCCATATTTGCATTTTGGAAAAATTCCATTGGGAACAATGTAGACAAAAGCTGAAACAGGACCAGATCTGGAGGGAAAACTGTAAGGAAGCTGTCATTGTATTCCAAGCAAGAATAAAGACTTTTTGCTTTTTATTTTATAAAAGGAGTTGCTGTTTCCTTTGAAAGAGCAAGATCCTCTGAGGCATTTCTAATTTTCCTTATAAAGGCTTCTGCCTCCCCATTTCAGAAGTATTATTCTCTTCCCAGAAGCTGAGGAGATTAAAATCTTTCACAGTGCAATAGCCTGCTCTTGCCTTCAGAAAGCAAAATATAAAGTTTTCATACTCAACAATGCTAACTTAGTAGCATAAGGAAAATGGTGAGTATTTCTGTTTTAAAATAAACTGTCAGTTTAAAAATAGAAAATAGGAGAGTTCTTTAGTTACCTTTTTTAACCCTAAAAGAGACTAATAGTATATGTTGTATTTTTAGATGGTAAACTCAATTTTTTAAAAAAACACACATACGTTTTAACATTAAATTAGAGTTTGTCTAGAAAAATAAATGTATGATACTCAAGAAGATCACAAGAAATGAAGAGGTTAGCTATTCTGCCAGTAAAACACTGTAAAGCAATGAAAGCAAAAACAGTTTTGGAAGGCATGGGAATAAACAAAGAGAACCTCTGAAATCTTTTTAAAGTTTGAAGTCTAGAAATGGACCGGTTAAGTTTTCTTAGACTGCTGCTGTAATGGACCACCTCAGCCTGGGTAATTTAATTTTTTAAAAATTTTCATTATAAAGATGTGGGGTACATGTCAGGGTTGGGTATATAAACATTGATCATGCAGGCACCCTTGTTAATGAGGTATGCCCCTCCCTCCCCTAGCAGTTTCCCTCAACTGCCAATCCCACCCCCACCCTCCCCTGACGGTTTCCCACTACTGCCAATCACTTTCTTATAGCACTATAATTGTTCAAGGTCCACTTATGAGTGAGAACATATGGAACTTTGTTCTTTGTTTCTGTGATAAATTATTGAGTATGATCGACTCCAAATCTATCCAAGTTGCTGCAAAGTCCATATATTTATTATTCTTTATGGCTGCATAATATTCCATTGTGTATATGTACCACATTTTTTTTGTCCATTCCAGTTTCGATGGGCAACATGGCTGGTTCCATGTTTTTGCTATTGTGAATAGAGCTGCAACAAGCATATGTGTGCAGGTATCTTTTTTGTAGAATAATTAGAGTTCCTCCGGATATATTCCCAATAGGGGAATTGCTGAGTCATATGGAAGGTCTATTTCTAGTTCTTTCAGAAATCGCCACACTGTCTTCCAAAGAAGTTGTACTAGTTTGCATTCCCACCAGCAGTACAGAAGTGTTCCTTTTTCTCCACATCCTCACCAGCATCCATTGTTGTTTGTTTGATTAATGATGGGTGGTATCTCAATGTGGTTTTGATTTGCATTTCTCTGATGATGAGTGAGGCCGAGCACTTTTCCATGTGTCTGTTGGTTGCCCATATCTCTTCTTTTGAGAAGTGTCTATTCATGTCTTTTGCCCACTTTTTAAAGGAGCTGTTTGGTTTTTTTCCTTTCAGCACGTTTAATTTCCTTGTAGATCCTAGACGTTAGGCCTTTGTCAGATATACAGTGGGTAAATATTTTTTCCCATTCTGTGGGCTGTCTCACCTGGGTAGTTTGTAGCGAATGGAAATTTATTGGCGATTTCTGAAATAACTAGAAATTGGCCTTCCATGTGACTCAGCAATTCCCCTATTGGGAATATACCCGGAGGAACTCATATTATTCTACAAAAAAGATACCCGCACACATAGGTTTGTTACAGCTCTATTCACAATAGCAAAAACATGGCCAGGAAGTCTAATATTAAGGTGCTGATATTCAGTGAGGGCCTTCTTGCTGTGCCTTCACATGGCAAAGGCAAGAAAAAGAGAAAGGGCAATAGGGGGCTGAACTCACCCTTTTTATAACAGTATCAATTCCACTCATGAGGATAGAGCCCTCGTGGCCTAATTGTCTCTTAGAAGTCTCACTTCTTAATACCGTTACAATGGCAATTAAATTTCAAAATGACTTTTAGAGGGGACACACACTCAAATCATAGCATAAGTTAAACCTTTAACAGTGATAGAGAAAGAATAGGCTTGTAGATGGTCAGTCATTCTTTTCACAATGTCATGGGGTAAAGGGTAAATCATAACTGATTTCTACCTTATGAGTAAACTATCTGGGGACTTAAGCAACCACAAAGTATACATGCAATTAATTGTCTACTCTTCCTCAGAAAGTTACTATGATAAATCCATATTCTGCCTAAGGGTACAGGAGAGAAGGGGGAAAGGTGTTTTATGGATATGAGTATTTCTCTGTAAATGCAAGTTTAAAAATGTATGCTGGGGCCAGGCTTGGTGGCTCAGCCCGTAATCCCAGCACTTTGGGAAACTGAGGCAAGTGGATTGTCTGAACCCATGGGTTCAAGACCAGCCCAGGCAACTTGGTGAGACCTCGTCTCTACAATATAACAAAAATTAGCCATGCGTGGTAGTGTGTGCCTGTAATTCTGGCTACTTGGAAGGCTGAGGTGAAAGGATCGCCGGGGCCCAGCAGATCGACACTGGGGTGGCTATGAGTGTGCCACTACATTCCAGCCTGGCCAACAGAGTGAGACTCCAACTCAAAAAAAAAAAATGTATACTGGGCGCATAGAGCAAGCAAAAGATCTAGTGAAAATTATAAGTTGTTAGAAAGTAATTTTAAATGTTTCATTTTAAATGATTTATGCTCTTCAATTAGGGCTATTCGGGGGTTAGTTCTTTGGAACGAACTTAAACACATGCCAATTAGAATTCTTAGTGGATAGATACATTCTTTCTAGATTTTGCAAATGTATGACTATATATGGCAGACTCCTCACTGATGTTTCTAGGCAAAGAGAATCAACTCATGCCCCTGCCCACCTAAGCAAAAGGCTATAGGGTATCAGCCATTAGACACAAAATGAGAAGTATTGCCTTTGCTTTGAAGTTTGCCTCTCCAGGCAAGAGATCTACATCAAATATATTGCTTCTTCTACCAATTTCTCCTGCCTAATCTTTCCATGCCTCCGAGAAAAACGAGACTCCAGAGAGAGAGAGAGTATCATTGACTATGGGGGTACAGAGCAAGAACAACCAACTCTGTTTTTTTGGAGAGGTGAAATAGAAGTCTGGATCACCTTCTGCCAAGCACACTCTACTTCTCTATACTACTGTGCTTCAGTTGCCAAGTATATGTATCTCTGCGTTAGAGCATGAGCTATTTGGGCACAGACGCCCATGACTTTGTGACAACATGCACAAGCCCAGGGCCTAATATGTTATATGTACTCAAGTGTTTGCTGCACAAAAACATCTTACAGAATACTCTCTGTGGTTGTCAAAAACAAAACTCTGATCCCTGGATCAATTCGTTTGGGTTTTCGCACTCTTACCTTCAGAAAGAAAATAACATGTTTTTTTTTTTTTCATCAAAATCTTACTAGATGCAATGGCAGAACTACTTTTTCTACCCATGAAGCAAAATGTACAGATATGGAGTAGGATTTCAACTTCACTACGGAGTTAGAAATAAAAACAAGACATTTGGATTTAGAAGTTTATTACCATGTAATGGTTTGGACAACAGTTTCTAAAACTTCAAGATAAGGTGTCAATAATTATATGTGAAACAGGCCAACAGAAAGTCTGGCATACTGTGCATTGAGATGCCAGATTTCACCATGAAAATATGATAATTCCACAGAAGGTAGCATATAGCAAATTTTTATTTATTAGGCTCCAGGGAGCCCCATTAAGACAGCTTTCACCTATGCCATTTATTGTTAACACTACTCTCTGTTTTAAATTTAATTTTTCCTGAGGGAGAAAATGCTGTCCCAGACTGTAAAATAAATGGAATCTTTTTCAATCTAGCACTTGAAGAATAAACCAATTTCTATTTAACCTTCAAGCTCTGACAGATCAGATCAATCCTTCTTGTTAGTACCCAAAATGTACCAAAGTGTTTCTAATATATATGATGGGATAGAACTCTTATCAGGAAACTAGGCTGGATTTTTCAATATTTGCAGACACTTACTTATATGTTATTTTTCCCATCTGACAGGTTATTTGGTTTGTACCTTACTTAAGAAAAATCTAAGCTTCACGACTGCAGTAGTAGCCCATGTAAAGAAATTCAGAAGAGTTGCATTTTAACGTCAGTGCTTGTAGCAAAAGCTGCTGCTGCCTGTCCAGATTTCTCTTTTATCAGGCTGATGTACCCATCCCCCAGTGGCTATGTGTAATGGCCATTCAGCGTTCACAGATACATCTTTTTCCAGAAAATTACCCTCAGTCAACAGAGGCTATCTCACCCATAGATGTTGGGGAAGCTTCCAGTGAGAAAGGGGTATAAAAGCCAGGTTTCTTGCCCCAGAGTGAGGCAGCTTCATAGTGCTATTCGTGCCTCAGAGAACATCTCATGGTCCAGTTACTAAGTTCTGTTGACTCTGTTTCCTAAATCTGTTAGCTATCAGATCTTCACTATTCTAGTTGCCTCTCATCAGATCTCTCACCTGACTATTCAAATCACCTTCTGAATTGATTTGCACTTTTCCATATTTCCTTCTCTATGTTATTATTGCCAGGATACTAAAACACAGATCTGAACATCATCCAACCCCGTCTCTCCCCCTTAGCAGCATATGTGCGCGCACACACACACACACACACACATACACACACACACACACCTTGAAACCATTAAATAATCAATATCATCATTTACACAGGGACAGTAAACTGAAGACACTTCACACACATACTTTGTTTCTCCCCCAAGAAAATGAGAACATGGAGCCAAGCAAAGCTTAGAAGCAGGTACAATGTAACTGGTTGACATTTATCTATCTATCTTGAAAGCCAAAGTTAGCTGATGCAGGTAACTATAATCTTAGTGTGGTTAGAAGACTTCCATTAGTAGAGAAGAGCTGGAGAACAAAGTAAGTCTAGGGATGGGGTTGCAAAACCATTTTCCATTCTAAGTCAGACAGCTAGGTAGGGCAACTTAATGTTTCCCACTGTGTTTTGGACAAGAATCTCATCTACATCTGGCCTAGGAACCTCTTAGTATATTGAATGGAAGACTTCCTAGTCTCCGATTGGGATAAAGATTATGACCCAGGTTGAGCATATTTTAGTCCTGAAATTTGTGATGTTAGCTATAGTAATGATGACAGTCAAACCCAGAATAGTGATAATTCTGTTTAAAAAAAATAATTTGGCTGGGCGTAGTGGCTCAGCCTTTGGAAGGCTGAGGTGAGAGAATTGCAGTAAGCCCAGGGGTTCAAGACCAGCTTGGGCAACTTGCTGAGACCTTGACTCTACGATAAATCAAAAAATAACACAAGGGGGAGGTAGCAAACACCTGTAGCTCCAGCTACTTGGAAGGCTGAGGTGGAAGCATAGCCTAAGCCCAGCAGGTCGAGGTTGCGGTGGCCGTGAGTATGCCACTGCACTCCAACCTGGACGACAGAGTGAGACTCTAACTCAAATAATAATAATAATAATAATAATTTGTGCATATTTAATATTTAAGTATCTATTGGTTGAAAATTTAGACTATTAGAGAAACACACCAATTTGTGATTCCAGCTTTAAATGTGTAATTGGATAATTTAGACTTTTGAAATTTAAACATTGAAATCTATGTTTACAAACAGTATTGAAATACTTAACAGAATATATTTCCCTTCATCTTCTCTTTTTTTCTTTTAGATTTAGGAGACACCATTATCTGGAATAGTTTGTCTGACATTATTAAAACAAACATAATAAGCTTATAAACAATTTAAAACCTCCAGGAATGTAAGTTGTAACCTCCATCCTTAAACTTGACTGTAAAAAATTTACCACAATTATAAATTGAATCAGATTTGAATATTAATCTCCTAAATTTTGAACTTTAATTCATTATTAAATCAAATATATTTAGTTATATTTAAATCAAATATATTTAATAGTCCCTGGCATATTTTCTGTGCAGAAAGATCACCCTCAAGAGCATTAGGATCTTACAATGACATACAAATCTAGAATAAGATTCTTCATAACACATCAATAAACTGGGCTGCATGCCTGCCTGACAAAAATGCCCCCTCCTTGAGATGGTGCGTGAGTTTCCCATAGTGCCCTCACACACACACATGCCACTCATTTACCTTTACATGCCTGGTCCTTATGAAATAATTTGTTATTTCAACCAGTGCATTTAGTCTAGTAGCTCTCAATCAGGGGTGATTTGGCCCTCAGGGACCAGTTGGCAGTGTCTACAGGCATTTGTTGGTTGTCACCACTAGGGATGGATACCATTGGCATCTAGTGGGTAGAAGATAGAGATGCTGTTAAACATCCTGCAATTCAGAGAGCAGTTCCCCCATCCCTTCCAACAAATAATTATCTAGCCTAAAATGTCAATAGTACTGAGATGGAGAAACCCTGACCTAGAAGAACACAGCTAAAATCCTCCAGCTTGGCACAGAGGCTTTGAGATGATCTACTTGTGTATCCTGGAGACTAATCCATTGACATTATAGGGTCACAAATATTTTCTTTCTTCCTTGTTTATAAAGCCCTATTTTGTATCTAGGTCCTTACATTTTGATGAGTTTCTCTTTTAAAATTTGTTCTTCTTCTTCCTTTTTTTTTTCTTTTTTTTTTTTTTTAAAGAAATCCTTTTCTACACAGAGGTTATTTTGTTTTTTTCTAAACATATTACAAAATACTTCACATTTATGTCTTAAATCCATCTGGAATTTATGTGATGGGAATTAGAAATGTAATTTTATTTGTATATGGATAACCCATAGTTTCAATGGCATTTTGTGAATACTTCATCTTTCTCCACTAGTTAGTAACATCAACTCTGCTGTGCACTGAGTTTCTGTGTAAAATATCATCTACTTCAGGCTCTCTCTGTTTTTATTTACTCTTCTGATATCATTAAGATATATTTTTATTAGGAATCTTTCTATTTGATATTGTGATTTCTTCCTTATACTTCTTTAAATTGCACTCTTCTGGATGAATTTCAGGATCAGTTAGTTGTCTTGGAACTTTAGTTAAAACTGCACTAAGTTTATAGATTGAGCAAAGATACTGATTTTTCTTATTCATGAACATTTTATACCTATTTGAATTTTTCTAAAACTTTCAGTGAATTTTAACAATTTCTCCATGAAGATAATGATAGGTTTATTCCTGGGTGCTATGAGTTGTTTGTTACTAAGGTTTTTGTTTGCTTTTCTAATTATCTCCAGTTCTTTAGTTTGAATCTCATATATGACAAACTTGCTGGGCTATCTCAACAGCTTGCCTGTAGATTCTCCTGGATTTTTCAGATCTCCTGCAAGTTTCTTATTCTGCAATAATTACTCACTCATTCTTTTGTTTTTTTGCTTTAGTACAGGCTCTAATCTCTAATATACAGTTCTAAAGAGTGGTTGTCTTTACCCTGCTTTGCAAGGCATCATTTCTAATGATTTACATAGAAATATGAATATGAATTTTTAATGTCTAGAAGTTTGGCAGATTTTTTTTATTATGTTAAATGGGGTTTTGAAATGTAACCCCAAAATATGCCGCTGCTGCATATTGATTATTTTGAACTGAAGGCACTTGAGATACAGCAGATGCGAAAGGCTGTCTGACTTTTCTCTTGCTACCTAAAAACAAGTCACAAAATTTGCCTTGAGAAACTAGCCATCCCTATACCAAGAAGAGAATAACATTTTTATGACTGGAGACTGGAAACTGAGCTGAAATAGGTCTACACAAACAAACCTATTAAAATAATCTATCCTCCATCACTTTTACATATATATTTCCTAGTCACTTATCCACAATGTATCAAGCTTATCCTTTTTTCTTAGTGTTGTTACTTCTCTACAAATGTATCATTTTTATTTTTTAAAAAAGTTATATGAGCTCTTGGGCCTAACTACTTCTTTGCATTTTCATTTTTCCTCTATAGGCTTCCATGTGCATGTAAAAATATTACATAAAATGTGTGAGCTTTTTTCCTGTTAATCTGTGTTGTGTCAGTTTAATTCTCGGACCCAGTTACGAAACCAAAGAGGGTAGGAAAAAAGTTTTTCTTCCCTTATAGTTTCAAGGGAGTTGGATTCAATTAGTGGTGTTCTAAGTTTTTAACATCCCAATGGGTGGTACTAAGTCATTCATAACACAGTGCAGCTTTGTTCTTTAAGCCTGCCCAGGCTTCTTGGAGGACTTTCTCTTCTGTTTGGAGATGCAGCTGGAAAGCCTGCCTCTATCTCTGAACCAGTTTCCCTTTCACACACAGGCTTGCTAAGCACCTTTTAGGGAAATCTATTTAGCTTAAATCAGCTTCGACTGGGATGCTATGTAGTTTTCAGAGATTTGCAGAAAGATCTAAGGGTCTTAGAAATTACCTCCAATCACTTCACAGTTTGCAAAGAATAAAAGTCAAAGTCAGAAGGCAGCTGTTAATAGTAGTCAATACAGTCAAACTGGGGATAAACTTCTCTTAAGATTCTTTACAAAAAGAATGAACACACCTCAATGTTCCTCCCTCTTCAGGTTCTAACTCCTTAGTCAACGAGTGAGTTAGTTCTGCAAAAATGTAATACAAATGTACTCCACAAAACAGTTAGAAGAGGATTTGAGTGTGCATTTTCCCACACATAAAGAAAACGACTACCAAGAAAAAGACCCTTTGATGTGTTACCAACTATTATAAGTAAACAAGAAATCAGTGAAAATAATTCATTGGTCTTACAAAATGGAATGACATTTTGGCGTTCTTCACATTTTTTTCTTTCTGGGAGAAAACATGCATTGTTTTACAGTTAGCTCTTCTTTTCTTTCATTCTCTGTGTTGCAATTACTGGGGACAATTTATATTTTAGTCTCTTTTTTTCTTCTTCTCGATTAAAGAGAAAAATTCTTTTTCATACCGCTTTTGAGCCAGGCTGCATCAGTATTGAAACAGCTAAGGTTCTGGGAGAGGTTTTATTTTCTCCCAAGTTAAAATACATATGCTGTTGGAGGGTTTCTTGTCAGCTAAAAAGCAATGTTTAACTTTTCATACTGAGTTATATAACTTCCTGAAAATGTCAGAACACCTTATGTAGGCAGCATTTTCGTAAACGTCTATCTCCCCGATGCATCTAATTTACTTCTAAAGTCTGAGAGCTTTTTGAGAGTCATTTAAAAAACCAAGTGCCCCCAATCATATATCTGAGCTTTCATTTGTTTTAATCCTGTAAAGCCATGCATCTATCTTACACTACTCTGAATATTATACAGATGTACCACAACTCGCTTCCCAACCTACACATGTGGTAGGGGGTGTGGAAGTATGGGGGGAATTACTGTTCTATGAAGGCAAAGAAAAGAACAATTCGGCAGTGAGGTAGCATCAAACCCATTTTCCCTCTCATCTTTATTAAAAACAGCTGGTTAGTGACTTGTAGGCAAATGCAGTTAATTCTTTAAAAAGCAGTTCTCAGTGGGCTTCCCCTTTAGGTTAATGTCTACATCAATCAGTAATTTTATGTACATCCTTTATTTGATGAATAGAAAATGGTATTTGCTTCCTGGATTTTTCCACTTTGATACCTTTATTATTATCAGAAACAAGTTAGCCATAGACTGACTAAAATGAAAAGCATGCTTTTCTCACTTTTCTAACAAAAAACACAAAGATAGGTACATTGCAAATTTCAGTTATGTCACAAAACTGCGACTCTTCTATATCCTCTAAGTGACAGATACAAGAGATCAGAGATCCCTTAAAAGTCACATTACAAACACAAACCCATGTTCAATCTCTCGCATTAAGTAATCTTCATCCAGAAAACCACCAGGCATCTAGCACTTACCTCATTTTTTTATAGCTGTTAGGAAAATTGCCTGATACACAGGCCTTTTGAAAGCTAAAGTTGGGCCATATCTGTGATCAGTTATGTCTCCTTTCTTGTATTTTCCAGATCAATAGCTGCAGACTATAGTAGTAACACCCTGTCTTTAGCCACACTTGGAGCTCTAGGGCACGGAAATTCCTTTTAAGATAATCTTTATTTTGTTGGCTTTAACGAGGTACTCCAAAACTTTGTACTACATGATATGGGTTGGAAACAGATTAAGCCAAGGATGTGAGCTTAGCATTCTTGTTACTGAAATAAAACAAATCCTTCCCAGTGCGTCCTCTTGCTCATCCTGAGTGTGTGTGTGTGTGTGTGTGTGTGTGTGTGTGTGTGTGTGTTTTCCTTTCCCCACCCCTCCCAACTGACTTCTTTCCTAGCACTGGAGCTACAGCGGGGCATTGCAATACAGAATCTTAAGCCTTACAATATACTGTTCTTTTAGTACAGTATTGCTTAATATGAGAGAAAGATCAAGCTTTAAAAAAGCCAAAAAACTTCTTGCTGCAAAGATCCTGCGGTCAAGTGAAACCTATGACATCAACTATCTTCATATGAAAACTTTTCAATTTTGAGAAAATAGAGGTATCAATGGGCTAAAGGAGCCGTCAATACTGCACGCCTTCATCTCCCTTGAATGTTTTTAACTGCTCCTAGCTGACCGAGATGCCCGCTCAGCTGCCTTCAGAAACCACTGGTCCAACACACCACACGCCTATTAAGTTACCAGGCCAGCGGAGCAAACACGCAAGGCGTCCCTCCCCCGCCTTTAAGCTGCAGAAGAAGGAGGTGCTGAGGGGCGGGGCGTGAGGGACGCCACGCCCGCATCAGGGGCGGGGATGCCTTCTGACCAACTCCTGCTCAGAGGCGGGGGAAGGAGAGGGCCCAGTGTGACGTCACGAAGAAAGTTCATTCTGATTGGACAGAATTTAGAAGACTGACGGCGGGAAGGAGGCGGAGTCGAGTTACCCTGGTGACGGGTTGTCCGGTGGTCGCCTGGTAACGGGTCGCGGCGGTCCTGGCTGCGCCAACGCAGGCGGCGTAGGCCGCAGAGGTCTGTGGGGCGGAACCGGCGCTGGGCTTTTTCTGTTGGTCCTGCGATGGCGGCTTCCGCGGCCGTGGTCACGCCGCCGGGCTTGGAGGATGGGGTGCCCAGGTCCCGTGGCGAAGGGGCCGGGGAGGTGGTCGTGGAGCGGGGACCCGGCGCGGCCTACCACATGTTCGTGGTGATGGAGTACTTGGTGGAGAAGCTGAAGCTGCTCCGCTATGAGGAGGAGCTCCTCCGGAAGAACAACCTGAAGCCCCCGTCCAGGTGGGTCCCTCCTCCCCCAAGCGACTGGGTTTCGTCTGGGCCCTGGGGACGCCGAGCGCGGGTTAGCAAGTCCTTGCCTCCCTCTTCCTAGCCAGGGGGCCGAGGAGCCCACGGAACTCAGAGTTGGTTTTTTTGCAGAGCGTAAACAAGTTCTGAAACGACAGAAAGGACTGGAAGACAGCTTGCCCGTTTTTAAAGACACACACGCACCTCCTCAAAACACAAACTGTGTGTTCTGGCTATAAAGATCATAAAAATATCCTTTGTAGAAAACTCAGAAAAGCACAAGAAAATATATATGTTTGCTATTATCTTCCAGAATAAATAAATACCAAAATCGCCCGTCATCTCTTCTCCTGAGATGGATGCCATTATCATTTAAGTCTTTTTCTAGGTTTTGTTTTCCTTTGCAAGACCCTGTCCCTACGGCTGGCGATCGGTGGCTACCTAGGACCTCGCTGAGGAGCACTTTCTGTGCAGTTCGTAAACTTGTTGACTCCTTGCGATGGTTGGAAAGACTTCTGCCTTTGCAGTAAACTTGTTGACTACTTGCTACGTTTTACAAGATTTCTGCCTTTACCATAACCATACTCTCAGAAACTGAGAAGTGGAAAAGACGAGATGACAGCTACTGGATTTGTCCCCTTATCATAGAACCTGAAGTTCTGCTTTTATTCTGTGGGGAAAGGTCTAGAACATCCTGAATGCAATGCCTTTAGTCGCTGAGGGTAAGGGGCAGCTAACATTTTCTTTGACTGTAGCTTAGCCATAGCCAAATAAATAACTGTTATAGATTTCCCTTCACTTTAATACTTATATTTGCTTATTTTATTCTACAACAGGCAATTAATATTAAGAATCTATAGTACTTTTTCTTAATGTCTACAGCCAGGCTCAAATAATTTCCCTGAACATTTTTTAGCTCATTTTTCTGTTATTTCCAAAACTTCAATGGAAAGATATGTAGACTTTATGTAAACTCTCCATATTACTAAGTTAGCCCATAATAGGGGAAATGATAGAGGAAAAAGTGGTGTTGCTTGAACCATGTTAGAAATGGTAGGCCTGAGACTATTCCTTAAAATGAATTGATCAGGATAGTATAGACAACCAATATTTTGTATGTTAATAAAATGCATTTTTTTCCAAGTATATTTTTCAAACTAGGAAAAACTGACCTTAAGTTTCTGTTGATACCATCTCTGTACTGTGTCCTCAGGGATTTAGTAGGATACTTTGAATTGTGGATTTGTTTGGAGATATCCTAGACCAATGGTTCTCAAAGTGTGATCACCCGGCCATCAGCATCAGCATCACCTGGGAACTTACTAGAAGTGAAATTCCTCAGGCCCTTTCCCAGGTCTACCTTTACCATAAATTCTAGGAGTGAGGCCTAGCAGTGTGTGTTTTGATAAGACTTCCAGGTGTTTCTAATGCACACTGAGAACCACTGTCCTAGGTTTACAGTGAGGAGTTATCAGCCAATAAGAAAAAAGATATGTTTTTGTTGAGTGGGTGCCTTGAAAAAGTTGTTAGAATATACCTGGAAGGATTTCATGGTTTTTTGTTTTTTCTTCCCTGTTATTATCTTCCAGAATATTTACACTTACCCTGCAGAAAAAAGTTAGGAAAGCATGAAGGAGTAGGCCGATTCTTATGACAATGGTTATCATAGCTATAAATACGTAATAAACTTAATAGTGAAAGCTACACATAAAAAAGCAAAGTAAGATCACTGATCACACTGACTTGAACATTGTTAGTGAGTTTTATTCCTATCACGTTTAGGTATAAATCATTCTGATCCTCATAGGACTGTTTTTAATAGACTAGGGGGTCTAGCAAAAGTCAACAAATATTTTAGACTAGGGATGTAACATTCACAGGTTCTTAATCCTGGCTGTACCTTGTAAATATGTAGGAAGCTTTTGAAATACACCCATACTGGGGCTCAACTCCCAAAACTTCTGATTTAATCCGTTGATGAGGGAAGAAGCAATGCTTGGCCAAGCACCAGTATTTTTATGAGCTCCTCAGGTGATTTCAGTGTGAAGCCAAGCCTAAAGCAAATATCTAATGTAGCTGATAGGTTTGAAACAGTAAAAATGCACAGGGAGTATTTTTAAGATTTTTTTTTTTAATCTCTGAGATTCTCTTAATTCCAAATTACCATTTTCATTAATAAAGTACTTGTTCATTATTCCTGACACTGAAATGATTTTGTCAGAAATTCCACATGCCTTGCTTTCTAACAGGCACCATGTTTCCTGCGTGTAAGGTCTTTGATCTGATATTTTGTGTATAGGAGTGATTGCCCTAATTCTGCTGATTAAAAACTTTAATCTGAGGGCTGTGGATTACTGGAAACTTCAAAGGGTGAATTATCAAAGTCTTTTGATTTGATGGCCCTTTAGGGGGAAAAAAGTTTCTTTGGCAATTTTTAATTTGGCCCCATTAGTTATTACAGACTTATTTGCACTATTTCACAACCCCCATTTCTCCTTGTTTTGACACAGACACTATTTTGCACTGCCTACCAACCCTGGTGAACAATTCTACATGTTTTGCACTCTTGCTGCTTGGTTGATTAACAAAGCAGGACATCCCTTTGAGCAGCCTCAAGAATATGATGACCCTAATGCAACAATATCTAACATTTTATCTGAGCTTCGGTCATTTGTAAGTGTAAACAACTCTCTTCTTTCTGCATGTTCTCAAGTTATGAATTTTAATATTGGATATTTAATAACAAATGCTAGCCATTTCTGTGAATATGAATATGATTATATCTAAATTTATTTTCAAGTAAAACCTTCTCAGAATGGTTGGCATTATAACTTTAGTGTCACTTTTGAAAATGTTTGGTACATAGTCTTTATAGCCCAGAGTAACATTATATTTTTTAATCTTGCTGTGTCTCAGAGGTAAAGTTATGGGTGGTTGGTTCTCCCTCCAAGAAATGATTAAGAAAAAACGATGAAGTCAAAACTCTTTGTATTTTGAAAGGTAACTTAGACTTAATAGACCATGATAACAGTTGTACTTTTCATTTCTGACTTTTCCTGTCCCCAGGCAGGAAGATATTTTTGGCACATGTGTTATTAATTTTTGACAAGTGAATCACTCTGTCCTTCTCATAGTTGTTTAAACGATACGTTACCAAGCTAGTAGTTTTACTGATTTTTTTTTTTTCACTCCAACAAGATCTGTTCTACTGCTGTGATGTTATTGCCTTTTAATTTGATACTTTTAGCAATAAAATGTCTTCATTTTCAGCTTTTTTATGTATCAGTGGATTAAAAAGACATGAGATGGATTTCTAAAAAGCAGTGTAATTACAGTTATTGTAAATAATTTGAAAGAAAAGTGATACATCTATTCAGTATTTCTTTGCTTAAGATATTTTGACATTTGGAGTGTAACCAACAAATAATCCCTTGTTTATCTTTTGTTTTTTAGGGGAGAACTGCAGATTTTCCTCCTTCAAAATTAAAGTCAGGTTATGGCGAGCATGTATGCTATGTTCTTGATTGTTTAACTGAAGAAGCATTGAAATATATTGGTTTCACCTGGAAAAGGTACAAATTATCTGACCTAATAAGTAATTTTACAAGCTTAGTATTTTCCTCTGAGAGTGCAGAGTTGGTTAATTGAACATAAAATAATTATTTCCTCATGTCTCTTCTAAACTAAAAGTGCCACTGGTAATTAAGAAAAGCCAGTAAAGACAAAATTGGAATGTCAGGTCTTCAAAACTAGTTCTGAAGTAATGTGTTAGATATTATTGTATCCTTTCTCTGTTTAAATACATAATTATTAAAGGTTTAACTGTGACTATATTTTTATCAATGTAGGTAAATTTTTAAAAAGTCTCTGTGCATATATTGTTTTACTCACACAAGCACAGTATATACATGGAGGGAACTTATAGCTACAAATTGTACATATTTGTGGGGTACAATGTGATGTTTTTCTACACACACACACACACACACACACACACACACAATATGCAATGATCAAATTAGGGAAATTAGCATATCAATTTCTTCATGTATTTATTTTTTTATGCTGAGAACATTCAGATTCTCTCTAGCTATTTTAAAATATGCAATATATTATTAACTGTAGTCACTCTACAGTGGAATACTAGAACTTATTCTTTCTATCTGTCACTTTTTACCCACCCACTTTAACCAACCTTACCTCATTCTCCTTTTCCTCCTTGTCTTTCCCAGCCTGTTGGCCATTTGTATGTCTTTTTTTTGAGAAATGTCTCTTTAAATCTTTTACCCATTTTTCTGGCTGGATGTGATAGCTCTTGCCTGTAATTCCAGCATTTTGAGAGGCCAAGACAGGAGGACTGGTTGAACCCAGAAGTCCCATACCAGCCTAGGCAACATAGTGAGAGCCCATCTCTTAAAAAAAAAAAAAAAATTAGCCAGGCACGGTGGTACATGCTTGTAGTCCCACCTACTCAGGAAGCTGAGGTGAAATGATCCCCTGAGCCCAGAAGGTCAAGCCTATGGTGAGCCATGATTGTGCCACTGCACCCCAGTCTGGGCGACAGAGTGAGACCCCGGGGGAAACAATATTTGTTTTTTTTTTAAATGAGATTATGTTCTTTCTTTTGCTATTGAGTTGTTTAAATTTCTTATATATTCTGGGTATTAACCTCCTGTCAGATTCATAGTTTGCAAATGTTTTCTGTAGGTTGTCTCTTCACTCTGTTGTTTCTTTTGCCATGCAAAAGCTTTTATATTTGATATAATCCTATTTGTCTATTTTGGCTTTTGTTGTCTGTGCTTTTGAGGTCTCAAAAAATCCTTTCCCAGATCAGTTCATGAAACATTTCTCATAGATTTTCTTCTAGCAGTTTTATAGTTTCAGCTTATACGTTTAAGTCTTTAATACATTTTGATTTTCTTTTTGTAAGTAGTATGCGGTAGGTGTCTAGTTTCACTCTTGTGTATGTGAATATCCATTTGAAGAGACTGTGACTTGGGTAATTTATAAAAGGAGTAAAAGAGGGAGAAGTTGAAAAGCAATAAATATTAGAGAATATATCAGCTAAATGGGAGAATGTGGAGAGGCTGGTCAAAGCAGGTGGGTACAAAGTTATAGTTAGGAGGACTAAGTTCTAGTGTTGCACTGTACAGTAGGGTGACTAGTTAATAAGATAATGTATATTTCAAAATAGCTAGAAAAGAAGATTTTGAATGTAAATTATGTAGAAGCTGTATATTATAGACTATTATTTTATATATCTAAATATGCCAACACAAATCCTAACTTTTAGGTCTCATCTAATTCTAACAAATGAAAAATTAGGAAACCTATTATTTGAGAAGATGAATTTGGTTCATAGTACTCTCCCTCCTTAATATTAAATATTGGTTTTATATTTTGTTAACATTTCTGAGGTATGGATTTTTAAAAACGGTTTCCATAAATAAACCCAAATACATTTGGGTATTTTTAGTATAGGAAATACATGTCATTACTCTTGATGAAGAAATGGTTGTTCTTTAGTGTTAGGACTTCTAGTTAGATTTTGGAAATTAAAAAACTGGAGCCCCCCGGGCTCGGTGGCTCAGCCTGTAATCCCGTGCCTTTGGGAGGCTGAGGTGAGTGAATTGCCTGAGCCCGCAGGTTCGAGACCCTCCTGGGCAGCGAGACCTCATCTCTACAATAAATCAAACAATCAGCTGGGCGTGGTAGCGCATGCCTGTAATTCCAGCTACTTGGAAGGCTGAGGCGGAAGGATCGCCGGAGCCCAGCAGGTTGAGGCTGCGGTGGCTGGGAGCGGCCACTGCACTCCAGTCTGGGTGACAGAGTGAGACTCCAACTCAAAAAACAACAACAACAACAACAACAACAAAAAAAAAACTGGAGCCCTTTTTATTATTTATGTCAAAGTCAACTTTAGATTGATCAAAGATGTACATTAAAACTAGCAGAGTATTGGGGTTGTAGTTAGGGAAAGCCTTCTATATATTAATATGATGTAAAAGCTCTAGGGTCTATGCAAGGAAAGGTTGCCAAGTTAGTCTAATAAGAACTGTAACAATTTTGCATAGCCACAATTATAAATAATAAACTATGGACAATATTTAGGCAGAGCATTAATTTTCTTAATATACAAAAAGGCAAAGGGCATAAATAGGCGTTTCTCTGAAAAATAAGCATGACTAACCAAACAAAATATGAGAAGATGTTCAATTACTTTCATGCCAAAGAAATGCAATTAAAACAAGAATGAGAGTTTTTCACTTGGTTGATTGGCAAAGATGAAAGTTTATGTATTGTATTGGAGAATATATGGAAACAGAGTCACTATCTTTTACTGTTGTTGGGAGTGTAATAAGGGTAGTATTTTGGCAATATCTAGCAAAACCATAATATGTACAAAGTTGTTTACCCAGCCATTCACTCGAACAAATTTATTCTAAATTATATATGTAATAATAAATGCACAAGGATAGTCTTTGCAACATTGTCTAGCAAACCAGAAACTTTGATGTTCGGTCATAAGCTGCTGGCTTCATTAATTATGGTGCTGCTTTTCAATGAATTACAGTGCAGGTATGTAAAAAATGAGAAAGATGTTTATATAGTTTAATGTGGTATATTGGTAAGTAGAGAAAGTTAATGAATAACAATATGCATAGTAACATTTCATTTGTAAATTTATTCTTTAAATTTATTTATTTATTTATTTATTTTTGAGTTGGAGTCTCACTCAGTCACCCAGACTGGAGTGCAGTGGCCACTCCCGGTCACCGCAGCCTCGACCTGCTGGGTTCCGGTGATCCTTCAGCTTCAGTCTTCCGAGCAGCCAGAATTACAGGCGCATGCTACCATGCCCGGCTGATTTTTTTTTTTATTTATTGTAGAGATGAGGTATCGCCTGCCCAGGCAGGTCTCGAACCCGTGGGCTCAGGCAATCTACTCACCTCAGCCTCCCAAGGCACGGGATTACAGGCTGAGCCACCGAGCCTGGCTTATTCTTTAAATTTAGAGACAAATATATTTTGCTTTTTTACATAGAAAGTTTTAGGAAGAATACATAAGACATTTAACAATGATTATGGAAGGGGATGAATAAGAACAAAATCTGGCACCAAGGAGATCCTTAATATTTACATTATACCTTTTTGTCTTACTAAAATATTTCTTAAACTCATCTCATATTAAGCCTTACTATTTTAGGCCAGTATACCCAATAGAAGAATTAGAAGAAGAAACTGTTCCAGAAGATGATGCAGAATTGACGTTAAATAAAATGGATGAAGAATTTGTGGTATGTGTGTTGCTGGATTTTTGTCCACTTCCAGCTTTGGGTTCCTTTCCCTTCTCTTAATTTCTCTAAGCTTCCATTTTCTGAAATATATTTTATTTCATTGCTTCTAGAGAAGAAAACATTTTAAATATAGTTCCAAGTATCAGTCATTTAAACCTTTGATTAAATTAATGTTTGTGTCCTCTCATGATTGAGGTCTGAATTTTAATAGAATTTCTTAAACTATGTAAAGACGTGTATAACACTATTTATATGAGTAAATATTTTATTAACCATTCATGATCTTAAATAGGCCATAACTAATAAAGAATTTAGAATAGAACAACAGAATTTAAGATAATACATTCTGCTTCATAAGAATACCACTCATTTCTGAGGAATTTTTTAATGTATCTCAAATTAGGATGAGTACTACCTTTCAGGAATTTTTAAAAAATGCTTGTAAATAACTGTTATTATTTAAGTTGTCTGGCAGCATCTGCATCTTTTTACATGCTTAACATCCTATCCACAGTGTGAAGCTAAATGGTCAAGTCTCTACAACATTTTAGACCAGTAAGATGATAGAGATGATAGAGACAAAAGAGCTTTTTCTAAAGATAATTCTTTCTCAGAACTAGAAACGAATTGACCCTGTATTTTTGAAAGTATGCATGTGATCTGAAACAGAAATGGTGGGAAAAACAACTTTATAATGTACAGTTGACCCTTGAACAATGTAGGGATGAGGGGCATCAATTCTCATACAGTCAGAGATTTATGTATAACTTTGGACTCCCAAAAACTTAACTATTAATAACCTATTGTTGACCAAAGGCTTACCCATAACATAGTTGATTTTTTATATGTATTATATACTGTATACTGTGCTGTATCATGTACTGTATATAATACTATATGTACTACACACAATACTGTGTATTGTATTCTTACAATAAAGTAAGATAGAGAAAAGGAAATGTTAATAAAATTGTAAAGAATAAAAAATATGTTTACTATTCATTAAGTGGACGTAGATTTTCATAAATGTCTTCCTCTTGTGGTCTTCATGTTGAGTAAGCTGAAGCAGAAGAAGAAGAGGAGGGGTTGGTCTTGCTGTCTCAGGGGTAGCACAGGCAAAATAAAATTTACATAGAAGTGGACCCATGTACTTCAAACCCATGTTGTTCAAGTGTCAACCATATTTTACTGTCATAAACCAATTAAAGTCTTAAGGAAGGTGATTTTTAAAAATAAATAGTTTTTGGTTAATGTGACACATTTAAAAATTCAAGGCAAAAATACATTCATTCATTCTGTGTGTTTTTATTGAGCACCTGTTATGCTACAGGCAGTGGGCAAGGCCCTGGTGGTACAGCATGTGCAAAAACTTTGAATACAGAAAGGAGCTTAGCATGGTCAAGGACTGAGAGAAGACCATTGTGGTTAGAGCTCCTAAGTGAGAATTAAGATTAACTGGGAAGATGCACCAAGTTCAGATTGTTTTGGACACTTTAAGTAGTTTAGACTTTATTTTTTGTGTAACAGATCTTTCTATCCAAGCTCAGAAATTAAGTTCTCACATATTTCCAATTGTCCACCTCATTTATTCTACTCTGATATTTCTCTTGTCTTGTCTTCATAATAACTATTTAATAGTTTAGCAACAGCTACCCAGTCCTGGTATATTAACACATCTCAAAGCCATATAACTTAAAACTGCCAGTCAAAGGAAAAAGGAAAACCAAATCTGCTAATTAGGGGGAAAAAATTTGTGAGAGCAGAAACCATGTATCATTTTGCTCATTGTCATGTCCTGCTTCTTGTGCAGGGCCTGGTGCATAGTAAATGTTCATTAAATATTTGACCATAAAATGTATCTTTTAGTACTTTGTTACATAACTTTTAGAAATTATAGCAATTTTTTTTTCCCAAGGAACCAGTTAAAATTTAAAGCAGCATTATTGGGAGAGTAAACTTAGAGAAATATACTAGAAAATAGTCTCTTCACACATTTCTTCCCAACCATGAGATGAAGACCTTCTACTATCATAAGATCAAACTGAAGGCCTTCTTCAAAGAGACTGTTCTGAGGCTCTTCATTCCCTTGCATCATGTGTCTTGAATTTTCTTCCTTATTGCTATTGTGTTATTCCAAGGGGCTGTCTATTACTTCTATTCTTCTTGCCAAGGAGAACTGTTTCGCTGCCAAGAGGCCTTTTGATGGTGGGATATTGATTCTGTTACCAGAGTTTGTTAGATTGCTCAAAGATGGTAAAGATTATTTCTGACAGTCAGCATTCTGCTATAATAATCATCTAGAAACTAGAAACCTCTAGTTTTAGGTTGGCCATATCAGGATAGGACATATTGATAACTATTTTTTTGAAAAGTGTATTGTTCATGACACAAAATATTCTCACCTGCTATATGTAATCATATTCTTAGTAAGTGACAGTAAGAGAATTAAGATGGCACATGTTAGGCAAAGAAATGGAAGGATATTGTTGAGTGCCTTCTAAATTATTGAGATTAGAATCCTAATAGTTTGCAAATCTAAACGATTTTAAAAACCTGTTTATATTTGGATTCCTTTTAAAAGATCTTTTAATAATATTTAGTAACTTAATCCTTTTTCTATCAAACAACCAATAGGACACACACACACACACACACACACACACACACACACACACACACACACACACGAGGGGGACCCCTAAAAAAAACAAACAAAAACAGAATTACTTTGGGGAGGGTGTACCCCTTTGTAATACGGGCTTCCTCCGGTAGATAAGTGTTCTATGAACCCATTGGCATCAGCATACCAGCTAGAGAGAGAGAGTGCATTTGACTTCAGTGATTTTTTTTTTCTTTCTGAGATTCTTTCAGTGCATTTGCCCATTTTATGATGGGTGATTTACACAAACAACTGTCCCATACTGAGCTGAGTGTTCAGAGTTTTTGACCCAAAATAGCATGACTTCTGTGTCCCACTTTCCCTATTCACCCAGTCTCACCCCAAGTGACTTTTTTTTTTATTTCTTGGACGAAAAAGTTCTCAAAGGGAAATGTTTTGCTGATGTGGAAGAGGTGAAACAAAAAACAGCAGAAGCATTAAAAGGCATCAGAACTGTTTTGAGCAATAGAAAAAGCATCTCAATAGGTGAATTGCATCAAACGGAGAGTACTTTGAAGGTGACTAAAGTCTAAACATGTAAGAATAAATACACAATTTTTAATAAATTCCAGGGTTTTTGGGGTTTCTTCTCATATATAGTAATAAAGCCTTATTGTAAGGAATCGACCCGCCTATAGAGACAGAGAAGTCTCAAGATCCACAGTTGGCAAACTGCAGACTCAAGAGAGCCATGGTAGAGTTCCACTTTGAGTTTGAAAGCTAGGAGAGCTGAGCCAATAGTTTAGGTTTCAGTTCGAATTCGAAGGCAAGAGAAGACCAATGTCTCAGTTTGAAAACAGTGAGGCAGAGAGTAGATTTTTACTTATTTCAGCTGTTTCGTTCTATTCAGACCTTCAGGAGATTGAATGGAGGCCCATCCACACTGGGGAGGGCAATTCTCTTACTCAGTCTACTGATTTCAATTATTTATCTCATCTAGAAATACTCTAGACATACTTCGAATGTTTAATACCTGGGCACCCCATGGCTCAGTCAAACTGACACATAAAATTAGCCATCACAAGCCCACACTCCTAATTAACTTAGCACACATACACATCTTCTTAAATCATAATCTCCAAATGAAGACAATAGCAAAGTCATAATTCCACCTAACATGATATAACTATCTTGCGTACAAGAGATATTACTCTAAATCCTTCCCCAGAAGTGGAGGTAAAGTCTGAGTGATGTTTACTCTCCTCCCTGATATCCTGTAACTTATATTGTAGGACATAAAAATAACAATACTCAAATACTGTGATGTAATGTCGGTACCTTTTATGTTACATGATAAGGGAGTAAAGGAGCAAATAAAACAAAGGTATTTGCATACAAATGCATTCAAAATAAGTAGGAAATACTCATGACATTATAATCCTCATTTCTATAAGTGGCCACATGCTTGTAAGTTGGTATTTAAAACTATCTTCATTCACTACCCATTCTGTATTCCTTTTGCTTTTAGCAAGCACCTCAGCCAGTTGTAGTTTTTTACCCAGTGGGGTGGGGTAAGGTGTGGTGTGGGCAATTAATAGTTCTGTCTGAAGTGGATTGTTGTAGTTTTTTGTTGACCTTAATCACAGGACATGGTGATACTAAGAAATGCCTTAAACGATCTGTTTCCTGTATTTCAGACTTACTCTTTCTTTTTTTCCATTGTGGATCAGTAGTCCATTTTCCCATTAGTAGTCAGGATCAATCATGACAGCTAGCACAGCAACTTCCTTTTTTGCCTATTGATTCAGAGGTTTGAGGATCCCAGAGTTGCCTGGTAGCAGTTTTAACTTCCAGTTCAATTGCATCATTGTTGCATCTCTTGGTAGAAGCATTTTTCCTTTTGGAAATTATATCACTAAGCCAGCAAATCATAAAGTCATGGGAACAGGAAGCAGCAATTTTGCTAGTGGGCTGCTGGTGCCACTTCCATTTCTACCCCCTGATTCCTGGACATGTAAATCCTGGTTATGGGAAAAACAGCACCACATATTGGATGCTGAGTCTTTCTAGTACCCATTATTATATTAAGCTTTTTACCTGTTAGTGTTCAGTCCAGTCTAATTCAACAAGTATTTATTGATTGCCTATGTAAACAGTACTGATCAGGTTATTGTAAAAGCATTATAAACTTCTTTCTTCTCTCTTGGCATTTCAATCATTTGCTCTGGTTAAGTAGACTGTTAGTAGTGCAAACACAGAATGGACTAAGCTGGTTTTCAAAGGTGTGCATCTGTGCTTCGGTTTTAAGATAAAAACAGATCAGTTTTGTCTGTACCACTTTGTCCTACTATCCTACACTCTAAAAATGTAAATGTTGCTTCAATGTATAAAATCTACATTTATATTGTTTGTTATTTTACTAAAATCCTTCCAGTTCTCCAAGATTTAACATAGTTCTCCTATTTTACCCTAGTGGCCTTACCCCTAGAGTTTCTGAGTGGATCTGAGATACAGCCTTAGAATTTGCATCTTAAGAAATTCTCAGGTGATGCTGATGCTGCTGTTCTCAAAACCACACTTAGAGAACCAGTGTCTTATATATTTCTGAATTCTTGAAAGTAAGGATTATCTGTGAAATCTACCACTATGGCTTTGTACAATTCTACCTGTGGAAGTGTTAACTCATATTTACTTGTTGGGTTTTTTTTTTCTTTATAAGATCATATGACTTGAGGACTAAACTCCATTGGCTTTATTACCTTGCCGTTAAGATCGAGATATTCTTGTTACATTTGTTTTACCTACTATGTCACTTGTCATCACAAAGACATTTGAAGAAAAGGAGAGCTCACATATTGTCCTACATGCTCATAGAACCTGCTCAGACTCCGTATTTACTGTATATTGGGGAGGGGGTTGCCTCTCAAAGGGTCACTTTCTACCCCCACCTCCCACAACCAGTGGGTCTGTAGATGAGGACTAGCTTGGAATCTCCTTACCTATCCTTCTTAATAGATTTAAGGGTCATGGACCAAGCACTACTGGTAACCATTACCTTATCAAATTTGAGCATACAAGAGATGAGATGCCAAAAATATGTATCAAAGTGATTGGTCCTTGGATCAAGTGAGAATATTCTATGTTTGTCAGCCTCTCATTTTTGCCCATTTTAGTCATGGTCCTCAAAATTTCCCTTAACTCCTCTTTATTTTGAATATGCCACTTGGGGCTATTTCCTGCTTTTTTTTTTTTCTTTTTGGTATTTACCTGTAGGTTTATAGCAGTGGCTTCCTTCCTCCCCCGCACATTTTTTTTCTTTCTTCAGTGACTGCAAAAAAGGTCCTATTTAAGCAGTACCATCAAAACCTTAACAAAGAATGAGTGGGCAGGGCTCAGTGGCTCAGCCTGTAATCCCAGCACTTTGGGAGGCTGAGATGAGTGGATTACCTGAGCCCCTGGGTTCGAGACCAGCCTGAGCAACTTGGTGAGACCTCATCTCTACAATAAATAAAAAAACTAGCAGGGTGTGGTAGCACACGCCTGAAGTTCCAGCTACTTGGAAGGCTGAGGCGAAAGAATTGCTGGAGCCCAGCAGGTCTATACTGGGGTGGCCGTGAGTGTGACACTGCACTACAGCCTGGGTGATGGAGTGAGACTCCAACTAAAAAAAAAACAAACAAACAAAAAATGGAATGAGCTATTAGTAATTCTTTGCCCTACTTTATACATGCATTCACTAGGTTTTTTGTTTTGTTTTGTTTTGTTTTGATAGAGACAGGGTCTCCCTATGTTGCCCAGGCTGGTCTCCTACTCTTGAGCTCAAACCATTCTCTCACCTTGGTCTCTCAAAGTGCTACAATAACAGGCATGAGTCCCCACAACCAACCAGCATTCACTAGGTTTTTAAATACCTTTTCTAGCATTAGATTTTATATTAAGCTTAGTATAGCTTAGTGTATATTATTATGTGAAAGCTGGAAATATATTTTAAAAATTATAACCTTTAATAATTATTTTAAAATTATTTTCTTTTTCTAAGGAAGAGGAGACAGATAATGAAGACAACTTTATTGATCTCAACGTTTTAAAGGCCCTGACATATCGCTCGGTAAGTTTCATCAGATACATACAAGATCAACAAGCAATCAGTGTATGTTGTGTTCTGCTGGAAATTTAAATGAGTAGAAACCATTGTTTTGTATGCCATTTGAAAAGTAGCTCTCAAAATTGCATTCCTATATATAAAATGTTATAATTATAGCAAATATAAAAATCCAGAGAGGTGAGTGAGGCAGCCTCCTGTTAATACCATGGAAAGTCAACACAGTGCTTCTTGTGCAAACTGAAAATAGTTTGCCTGTTGAGTTTTTTTTTATTATGAAAGACATCAATTATTCTATTTTTTTTTTTTTTTTTTGAGTTGGAGTCTCACTCTGTCGGCCAGACTGGAGTGCAGTGGCCGCTCCCGGCCACCACAGCCTCGACCTGCTGGGCTCTGGCGATCCTTCCGCCTCAGCCTTCCGAGTAGCCAGAATTACAGGCACGTGCTACCATGCCCGGCTAATTTTTGGATTTATTGTAGAGATGGGGTCTTGCCTGCCCAGGCGGGTCTTGAACCCGCGGGCTCAGGCAATCCACTCCCCTCAGCCTCCCAAAGGCACGGGATCACAGGCTGAGCCACTGAGCCTGGCTGACATCAATTATTCTACTTCAAGTTATTTATATTATAATAGTGTAGGTTTGAATTATCTTGATTATGGGAAAATATTTTAATTGTTATTCTTTGAAATAAAATGGATTATATTGAGACTCTTAAGTGGATAAGAAATCAGACATTGCTTAAAGTCAGTTTGTTTTTGCTGTTTTAACTATCAAATAAATCCAGTGCTGTAAAAGAGTACATACCCAATGTAAAAGAGTACATACCCAATGAGATGTTTCAAATGTATATATGGGATTTTTTATTTTTCTGTATGAATATTACATATTTCAATAAAGTATTTACCCATTGCATCTTCGAAGGAGTACATGTGTAATATAATATTATTTGTCCTTTATTTAATTTTTCTTGTCTGAATCATCAAAACAAGTTTGAATCTAATTTTGGTTTCATATTATGAAGCTTTACTTAATCTACCCTTCCCCAATATATCTCTTCATTTGTCATTTACTGTCTTAGTATTGCTTACTCTCGTCTTTTATTTTTAGTAATGTGTATGTTATGTGTGTTTCCTGCCTAACTTGAGATGTCATGAAGTGTCGTGGCTCACTGAGTGTGTTACTTGACTTTATTACTGGGATTCCAACCCTGGGCAAGTTTCCAAACTTCTTGTGCCTCATCTTGTTCACCTGTAAAATGAGATAAAAATATTACCTTTCTCATAGGGTTTTTGAAAATTAAAAGAGTTACTATAGTAAAGCACAGAACCAATATCAGTATCATAGAAAGTACTCGGTAAATGTTGGCAAAAACCAAAACCACATCTTTCCCCAAAATTCCCCCCTGAAATTTGATTTGTAGCTCCTTTATAACAGAGATTGCTGTTGTTTTTTGTATTCCCCATAGTGTATCACAGAAAGTACTGAATTATTTACTTCTTAAATTAATGAAGGATTTTCTTTATCAATTGAAAATTTTATCAGAATAATATGTTAATATTAAATCCAAACAAACTTCAGTTATAATAATACCTTACATTTGCATATCATTTTGTAGTTCTAAGAGTACTTTAAAACACATCCTTTTACTGACCTTGTAAGGTATTTGGGTAGATATTATCTCAATTTCACAAATATAAACACTGAAATTTATAATCTTGGGACAGTTTAATCTTTTAAAAAACTAATAAATTATAGTATCTGAATTTGAACTATTCCTTCAAACTCCACGTCTGTTACTTTTTTTCCTTTTACCTCATAACAAGAGTTCAACAAGATGTAGGTATGGTTTGTTTCCTGCCTTTGGCAAATACACTGATATTGGTGTTCACGTAACGTATGTATTCAAGATGGTAATGACAAAGTGCTCCTGAAGTAGAATATAAGTAGAGATATATACACAGTTATTCTCAGAGATAGTCAGTTGTATTATTCATTCTTATATTGATGGTGTAAATAGAGAACTGTGGAGGCCACCTGGGATTCCTTCCAAAGTAGTTTGAGTTTTGGAAAGGAGCAAAGTAATTTGCCTCTACCATTACTCCAAGTCCCTACTGATCCTGTTTTACATTTTTCATCTCAGACTATATGAGGAAGGGTTTTTCTTCAACTTGTGCCTTTTTGCATTATCTAAGTATTAGAATCTTTGGACAAAGATTAGGTAACATATGTCCTTTAGTGCTAAGACTACGTATAGTTACATTTCCACAAGAGGAAGAAGTGTGAACACCAGGTGTTTGTGGATGGTCAACCATGGAGTACTAATGAGGCAGAAAATCCTTTCATATTTTAAAAAACCTGGCAAGCTCATGATATTGCCCACTAAAGCCATCTGCCTGAGACAGCTGTATCTGAGCTTATGATGGCTCAGGCTCCTCTTTCCCCAAGACAGACTTGCTATATAGGTTAGTAACATAGATTTAAGATTTTATGTTTCGTGCAGCAGGTGAACTCACAATGCAGAAGAAATATTATGTTAGTAAAGTTGAGTATGATGAATTCTCCACCCGAAAAAGAATGATATATACTATCGAGGAAAGTGACTTACTAAATGTGTACTTGACTGCAAGCCTAACCTGTGTGGATCCCAGCAGTCCCTCCCTACCTGTGGTTTTAGAACAAGAGATGCCTCTCCAGTCATTCTCTGTCCTCTCATCTTGCTGTTTTCTTCACAGACTCTGGTATTGTATTCATTACTGAAGTGATTATTGTCTGTCTCAATCACTAGAATGCAAACTCCTGTGCTTGGTGTGTAGAAGTTGCCCAATAATCAGTAATATCGAATGAATACATACCTGAATGTGTGCTATTTTATATAGTTTTTATATGTATATTCTGTAGGCAAGGTATAGTTTAATCTTCATACAGAAAAGAACTTACTAACAGTAACTATGTTGTCTTCTATGTACCATGTGGGATAATGTAGGAGAAATCTACCTGTGTACAAGGGGGGGGATCCCCAAAAACATGTAATTATTTTTTGGTGGGCCCCTTGTAGTATAGGCTTCCCCCGCTAGGTAATTGTTCTAAGAATCCATCAGCATCAGTGTGCAGCTGGTTCTTTGCAAGTGAGATGGACCCTTAGGGAGCTGACATCAGGAGGCTGTCTACTGGCCACATTCCCTCCAGCTGGGCAGCAAGTCCTTACTTGAAAGAGAAACCGGTGACCGTCTTCTTGACTACTGCAACATAGCTGAAGCCTGTAACTGCTAACTTGAATACTGTAAAGAGGTGGTCTGCCCATTGACTAAGCTTTGAATATCTGCCTAAGCAGTCATGACACAGCAGTAGTGTTTCATGAACACCAAAAAAGATATGTTCTAAGAGAAGTGTTCCTTTGCTGCTGCTGATGAATGCTTACAACAATGAAATTGGTTTGTTTTGGAAGAAGATGCTTTTCAGAACATTTATTTACTGTGAAGCTTAAAAAATATACTTAAAGTCATTTTTTTTTTTTTGAGTTGGAGTCTCACTCTGTTGCCCGGGCTGGAGTGCAGTGTCACACTCACAGCCACTCCAGCATCGACCTTCTGGGCTCTGGCGATCTTTCCACCTCAGCCTTCCAAGTAGCCGGAACTGCAAGCATGTGCTGCCATGCCTGGATACTTTTTTAATTTTTTATTGTAATTTTTTATTGTAGACACGAGGTCTCACCAAGTTGCCACCGAGCCTGGCCTAAAGCAATTCTTATTGTGTGATTTCCCCCACTAATTCCCTTACCCCAATTATAATTTTACCAAACATGATACTTTTCAGGAAACCAGCTGTAACTAGCAAAGGGTTGCTTCGTTTCTCAAAGTTTCATTTATAAGTTAATTATTTGAATTTTGAGATAGGCTTTCTTAGAAGGAAAGCATCAAGAATGAATATTAGCCTTCAAGACTAATCCAAAAAATCCCATGTTCTCTATGCCCCTCTAATTCTTGAGTGTTCTTATAATCTGAAACTTAGCCAACACCACCCTGAGAGTGGCCATCAGGAAGACACTGGTGCTAAATTAGAGCTCTGGCAGGTTGGCAGGGCCTGTGATGTTTAGGAGTATAGTAGAATGTTCAGAACTGTGGGGGTGGGAACAGGGAAGGAAGGCACTGGTGACAAGGTGTTAGCAAGGTATGCTGGCCATTTCCATTTCTAAGTTGAATATGTCAATTGGGAACTGCATGCTCATGGTGGCTATGCTGCAATTATGAGTGGTCTTTTTAGCGCCCATCAACATTGGGAAACTCAACAGAATCATGGCACCAACATTCTGGCAGCATAATGCAGATGTGTCATTCTCCTCCCCCACTGAAGAAAAGACGAGAGGGAGCGGTGCAGTCTCGGAATTCTATTTTTAAATGCCCATCACTTCATTTCAAAACATTTTTTAGAAACATGCCATAGATACTATTCTTCCTTGAGATGCTAAATTTGAGGTTTTAGAAACCAAGTCCTGAGTTATAAAGCTTAAACCCAAGTATCTCAAAAGGTTTAAACACAATTGGTTTTTAATTACCTAGCAAAAAATTCATTGTACCAAGCAAGAATGAGAGACTTTTTAGCTTAAAAAGCAAAAGCTGAAAGGAAGTAAAAATATGGGCTTAGAATAAAAATGTCATTTCAATTTTAGTTTAGAGTATCATCTAGGCAAGTCTGCAGTATTATAATCAAAGGGGGGGAAAGATGAATCTGCTTTGGTTAATACCTTAAATACTTCAAAAATCTTTTTAATTTTATATACTATTTACAGTTTTCTTCTAGACAAAATATCCTTTCTGAGTAATACAAGGGGAAAAAACTGTTCTACAGCATAGTTTGCCCCATAGATAACCTTTGATTTTGATTCCCGCTTGAGGAAAATGTTTTTTCTTCTCCTTTCCTGAAACATTTGAGTCTTAGGCCTCATATCTGTGCTATGAGAAAAGTCTGTGATTGGTATTTCACAGGAGAAATTAAAATGCCACGTGTTTGAGTGTGATGGAGCATATGATGACTGAGTAAATGCTTTTATTTCTCTGGTAACTAACCCTTACCACCCCCATCCGTTTTACATCTGTAGGGGAATGGGATATGTGGGCTGATGGAAAAAACTCTGGTGCTCACTGCTCAACGGAGGCTCACACAGCAGCTCTTGCTGGGTGTAAAAGGCAGAGTTTTGCTTGATCTGTAGTGTAGCTTTTGAATCCACACTTGAAACAAGAGATCTTTATTTTCATCCTAGTTTCATTGTGGGTCTAGCAAAAAGTAGGGAGCAAGGATTTTTGAAGGTCCCTTCCAGAACTGAGTCCATACCTTGAAGGTAGAGTCTATGACAGAAATAACAGCCTTAGATAAAATCCTGACTGTGTGTTACTAGCCACATGACCACAGCAAATTAATTAACCTCTTTTGTGACTCTGCTTTCTTATCTGTAAACTGGGGGCACAAATAATTCTTCCCAATCTTGTTTTGTGGGTATTATAACCTAACCTGTGGCTAGTACCCGACATGGTGCTGACATAGAGAATGAACTTTTTGCGTTTCTTATTGTTGTGCAATTTTTCACCTTTCCTGGAGGCTTGAATTTGTTCCCAGCATTCTTATGCACCATAGAAGAATAGAAAAGCCTCAGTCCTCAATACAAATAAGTCCCTCGATTGTCATGAGTATTTTTGAGTAAGAAGCTTACATAGGATATAAGCTATCAAGAAGCCTGAATTTCTATATAAATGAGGAAGCCCTGGTGATGTCATGGCTTTATTTTCATAATCTGACACATGGATTATTATTGAAGGCCCACTAGACGAAATTTGCTGTCACACAAGATCTCCCCTACAGAAATGACTAAGGGAAATCTGGTGTAAAGTAATACAATTTTTTTGTTATTATTTGAGAGCTGTCATTTTATAAATGGATAGGTTATATTTCTTATAGCAACATTAATAGATATTTCTTATTTAATTCAGCATATTAAATGAATACCCAGATAATGTGCATTTTTTTCAGTCCTCTAGAGCCCTATGTTCTTTAAGCACATCCACATACCCACCCACGTCACCACCCACCACCTGACCCTAGCAGTGTTAGTACTTTGAATATCTGATTGATTTTCATCCAGGACATCTAGATAGTCAGTCATTAAGGCCCATGGATGCTGCCTCTGAAATATCTGTCATATCCATCCCTTTGGCTGATTTTGAAGGCCATGTCTTTTCATCACCTGTCTGGACTGTATAATACTAATATCTTAAATGGTCTTTGCTCTTCATCCTTCTATCCCACCCCTACCCTTTTCTGAAATATTTTCCACCCTATTTCTCTATCTGACTTATCAAAACATGACTTTTATCGGGTCATTCTGAGCTCAATAACTTTTGATGGCTTTTCATTGCCTACAGGTCTAGTTATATAGATTATACAGCAATATAGTTTTGATCTGACTTTCAAGGCCCTTAACAATTTGACAACTGCCTTCATAGCCAACTTTGTTTTCTTCTATAAGCCCTTTATTCCAGTTAAATGGGTCCCCTCAAAGGTTTTTGAGCATCTCTTGCGTATATCTGGTCCCATCCCATCCTTTTCTTTTCCATTGTTTCTTATCTGAAATACCCTCTCACTGTCTCTCCCGCTTCCTCACTTTTTTTTTTTTTATTCAGAGTCTCACTGTCGCCCACACTGGAGTGCAGCGGCACAATCACAGCTCACCATAGCCTTGATCTCCGAGACCCAAGCAATCATTCCTCCTCAGCTTCCCAAGTAGCTGGGCAAAGTGCATGCCACCATGCCTAGCTAATTTTTAAACATTTTTTGGTAGAGATGAGTTCTCACTATGTTGCCCTGACTGGTTTTGAACTCCTGGGCTCAAGCAATCTTCCTGCCTTGACCTCCAAAAGTGCTGAGATTACAGGCATGAGCCACCATACCTGACTCTTAAATGTACAAGTTCTGTCTCCTCCATGACACCTTATCACCTCGCTCTGTTTACTCCTCAACCAACCCACAAATCTGCAACCCATAAATCTTTATAAAACATATCTAGCATGTTTTTTTTTTCCTGAAGATTTTTTTTTAATTCACTTTCCTCCACTAGAACAGTGTATGGCAGATAGTGGACACTGGATAAATAGTTGTTGAATAAATAAATGAAGTCATTGTACCTTGCCTATAATTCTTGACCTCTTTTCTGCCTTGGAGGACAAAGTTCACATTCCTTAGCCTAGATGTTAAGGTCTTTCACGATGTACTTAACTCTTTTTTGCTCCCCAGCATTCACTTTTCTGTGCCTTCAGTTTATCTTCTCATTTTGATCATCACAAGCCATGTTCATTCCTATTTCAGTATTGTGGCTTTGGCTATTTTCCTCACTGTAAACACTTGGCTTGTCTCTATTCTGCCTATCTACATCCCAAACATTCTTGTAAGTTTAAATTTAAATTTCACCATTGCATTAAAACATCTTCTGCCTCTTATTCAGAGTCCTAAAGCATAAACCTGTACCAGCTAGTCTTTGGAAGGTAATCAGACTTATAACATTTTTACCTGCTAATTGAAAAAAACATTAATAAGGGTACCTGATCTCAAACCAGACAAAGTGGGGACCAAACTTTACCTGTATGATGACCACTTGTATACCTAATCCTGAATTGTACCCCACATCTTTAAAATAAATTTTAAAAATGCTGTTATTTTTAAAAGTGAAATATATTCTCTGTGTTTAAAAAAAGTACAGAAAATAGAAAGAAAAATGTGATAATTCCCTAATCTCAGCATCCAGATATAAATGTATCCCTTTAATAATAATTACCCCCAAAATTATGTAAGATACTACTAACATTTGGAAGTAGAATCTGGAATCTGTGGGAATTCTTTGTGTGATATTGGTGCAGTTTTTTTTAAGTCTGAAAATATGGTACTGATACAGAAATAGATTAATGAAGTAGTGAAGAGACTATAAAATAATCCAAATATATGGTGACACTAGTATATGAAGCCATGTAAACCAGTGGGGAGAGCTACAAACTATTCAATTAAATGCTGATGAGACCAGAGACTGTTCATTTGTAGAAAAAGCTGGATTCCTCCATCGTATATTATGCCCAAGTAAACTCCACATGGTTCAACAGTTCAACAATAAGACAAAGAATGGAAACATAAGTAACAAGTGTTATACTTGAGTTGAAGTAAGCATGATAAAGCATGACAAGGAAACCTAAAACATAAAAGTACTGATACATCTGAATGCATAATAATCAAAACTTTTTATTATGGGAAAGTAGGCTAGGGAAGCAACTTAAAATTAAAAGAAAAGTGATAAACTGGAGGAAAATAATTGCAAGCCATATGGCAGACAAAGGGTTGCAAGACACATGGGAAGGTGTTTTCGAGTTTGTGCTCTTGAGTAACTCTGCCTTGGCCTGCCTCTTGTGGAATATGACAAGGGAAACGTTACCTAACTGCTCTGTACCTCAGTTTCCTCATTTAAAAAAATGAGAATAAGATTTCCTTTTTCATGGTGTTATTACTGGGAATTTAGTCCATATGTGAAAGTATCTCTTACCATGCTTAGCATATAATAAGGATGATAATCACTGCTAAAATATATTAGGGGTTAATATGTACCATGAACTGTGCAAGCCTTTTAAATATACCATCTCATTTAATGCTCACAGCAACCCTTCCAGTGAGGAAAATACTGTTGTTCTCTTTTAACAGTTGGGTACTCTGAGATTTAGAGAGGTCAAGTAACTTGACCAATAGGTGGTACGTGATAGAACTGAGATTTGAGCAGAGATGAGATTTCAAATGCATCCTCTTAACATTTGTACCATACTGTTGTGATTCTCAAGACAACTTAGTTCCTTTTCCTTAAGTCTTGGGACTATTTGATCTTGACAGTTAATTGGACTTTCAGGTACCTCTCAGTAGTTATATAAATTGAGCTCTTCAAATGAATCTGGGCACCAGTATATTCATGAGGTTGCCATGATATACATTTATATATATACATACACACATACACACACACACACACACACACACACACACACACACACATATACATGTATTTATATACATATATATCTATATTATATGAGGGGGCACCCCTCCCAAAAAATGGAATTAATCTTTTGGAGGGTGGGCTCCTTGTAGTACCGGCTTTCCCTGCTACATAAGTGTTCTAGAAACCCATTGGCATCAGTGTACCAGCTAGCATTGTTATAAGAGGCTGCATTCGGCATCAGTGAATTTTTTTGGAGATTCAGCGTGTTTGCCCATTTCATGATGGGTGATTTACACCTGCCCACTTTGTGCTGAGTGTTCACCAGATTTTGACTAGAAACAGCATGATCTCCATGCCCCTACCCTCTTTATTCACCCACTTTCCCCCCAGTGACTTTTCTTTGTTTCCTTGGATGAAAAAAGTCTTCAAAGGGATACATTTTACCGATGCAGAAGAGGTGAAACAAAAAACAGCAGAAGCACTAAAAGGCATCAAAACTGACTAATTCAAAAACTGTTTTGAGCAGTGGAAAAGGCATCTTGATAGGTGTATTGCATTAAATGGAGAGTAATTTGTAGATGGCTGAAGTTTAAACATGTAAAAATAAAAATGCAATTTTTAATAAATAAATTCTAGATTTTGAGGTTCTCCCGTGTGTGTATATATATGTATGTGTATATACATGTATACATATATACATATTCACATACATTTATAAAACATAATCTTTTTTCAGATGCTTTACCATCCTAATATCATAATATTACCTGGAAGAAGGGGAAATTACCTACTAGGACAGGATTCTGAGCAGGCTTTTAACACTGCACACTTGATTCTTGAACTGACTTCGATGGTGTGCCCCCACTACTGAAGCCCAAGACTACTTTATGAGGTGGTTTAGAGCGTTATCTTCAATTCTTCCTTTGGCAGTCTTAGGATCAGTTCTTATCTCACTAGTTTCTCCTTCTACCTAGGACCAATTATTACTCCCATTAATTGGCCTCACACTCTTCCTAATAGACTGTAAACTCTTTGCAGGCAGGGATTAAAACCTTTTAACTTTTTACACCAAGCACAGTGCCTGGATTCTTACCTTAAATATTGTAGGAGCACAACAAATAACTTATTGGTTTAATTAATTAATTCTGAATGACACTTCTAGCTAGCTTGTGTTTTATGAGCTTCCAGTTATTTCTTCAGCGGCAATAGCTGGAAAAATGCAATTTCCCAAAAGCTGTGCTTTATCTTAGCTAGCATTGTGTCAGAGAAGAACTTTGTCATGATAATATAAGATTTTGATTAAACGAAAAGAGCAGCTTATTTCTCTTTTACATATAGCCTCATATAAAATACCATTTGTTTAATGGAGAAACAATTGGGAAGAAAAGGTTTTCTCAAAGTATTATAACCAAGGCACAGTATAGAGTTTTAAACAGATTTATTCTTTGTATGTAAGGCTTGCTCAACTAATGTATCCAGTTATTAGGCGTTAAGAAATTTTGAGTGAGGAGTGAGATTATGAAGTAGATGTGCAAACAGGGAAGTAGAAAAAGACTGTATAGTTTGAATAAGTTAATGCTGCTTTCCCAAACCTAATGTTCTCTTTTTACCCTTTCTTCAATTAGTCACTAGACCATTTCCCCCAGTATATTAGTTATGCCCTAGGAGTGAGTGAAAAGTTTTGAGCCCCTATGTTATATCATTTCAAGACATTGGGAGTAGGAGTTAGCAAATCATTGCTTAAGCAAATCATTGCTTAAGTAGGAGTTAGCAAATCATTGCTTAAGGGAACCAAATAATAAGCTGGTGTGGGTAAATGCAGCTTACTAAAGGGCCCAACATAAAAACAAATAGCGTATGCACAAGGATATCTTAATGTAGTGTTTGAGTTTCTTATAGCCTGCTAACACAGATTCTGGGTCTGATTCAAACAGGGTCACTGCAAATCCATTTGCCTTTGTAAAAATTAGGGAAACATGCCCATCCTTAAGTAAACACTTTGAGTAAATTATGCACAACTTAAACAGTCCTACAGCCAGGCTGGAAGAAAATGGGAATATGATGAGTTTCTTCTCTGGCTTTGTTTGGTGATTCTGAACTTCACTGTCTTGTAAAGAGGGGTAGGAATGAGGGGATGGGGCTGGCAAGCATTGACTTTGTGACTTAATCACCAGCATCCAACTTCAATTCACCCAAACAGTGGCTCCTTATGCTCACTATTTTATTTTGTATTTTTAGTTATGAATACATAATAGTTGTACATATTTATGGAGTACATGTGATATTATGATACAAGCATACAATGTGCAATGATCAATTCAGGATAATTTGGATATCCATTACCAAGAATTTAACATTTCTTTGTGTTAGGAACATCCCAGTTCTACTTTTTTAGCTATTTGGAAATGCACAATACATTTTTGTTAGCTATAGTTGTCTTGTGCTATTGAACACTAGATCCTATTTCTTTTATCTAACTGTATTTTTGTACCCATTAACTGCCCTTTCTTTATCCTCCCTCCCCACTATCCTTCCCAACTTCTGGCAGCTATCATTCTTCTCTTATCTCTCTGAGTTCAATTTTTTTTTAGCTCTTACATATGAGTGAGAACGTATTTGTCTTTCTGGGTCTGACTTATTTTACTTAATATAATGTCCCCCAGTTCCATCCACATTGTTGTAATTCATAGGATTTCATTCTTTTTTTAAAATGATTAGATAGTATTTCATTTGTATATATACCACATTTTCTTTATCTATTCATCCACCGATGAACACTTAGGTTGATTTCATATCTTGGCTATTGTGAACAGTGCTGCAATAAGCATGAGTGCAGATATCACTTCAGCATACTTTTTTGTGTGTGGTATAGCACAGTGGGATTATTGGATCATCTGCTAGTTCTAGTTTTAGCTTTTTGAGGAACCTCCATAGTGCTCTCCATAGTGGCTGTATACTCATCATCCAGATATGTGGGTTCCCCTTTTTCCACATCCTTGCCTGTATTATTATTGTCTGTCTCTTTGATAAAAGTCACTTTAACTATAATGAGATGATAGCTCCCTGTGGTTTTGCTTTGCATTTCTCTGATGAATAGTGATGTTGAGCCTTTTTTTTCTTTTCTTTTCTTTTTTTTTTTTGAGTTGGAGTCTCACTCTGTCGCCCAGACTGGAGTGCAGTGGCTGCTCCCGGCCACCGCAGCCTCGACCTGCTGGGCTCTGGCGATCCTTCTGCCTCAGCCTTCCAAGTAGCTGGAACTACAGGTGCATGCTACCATGCCCGGCTAATTTTTGATTTATTGTAGAGATGAGGTCTCGCCAAGTTGCCCAGGTGGGTCTTGAACCCGCGGGCTCAGGCAATCCACTCACCTTAGCCTCCCAAGGCATGGGATTACAGGCTGAGCCACTGAGTCTGGCTGAGCCTTTTTTTCTTTCAATACCTGTTGATCATTTGAATGTCCTTTGAGAAATGGCTATTCAGATCTTTTGCTCATTTTGGATTATTTGTTTTGCTTTTTTCTATTGAGTTGTTTGAGCTTCTTGTATATTGTGGTTATTAATCCTTTGTCAGATGGGTACTTAACAGATATTTTCTACCATTCTGTGGGTTGTCTCCTCACTTTGTTGACCTCACTTTGTTGATTGTTTTCTTTGCTGTGCAGAAGCATTTTACTTGATGTAATACCATTTTTGCTTTGGTTGCCTGAGCTTTTGAGATCTTACTCAGGAATTACTCAGGAAATCTTTGCCCAGATGATGTCTTAAAGCATCTCCCCAATGTTTTCTTCTAGTGGTTTCATAGTGACTTTCAGGTTTTAGATTTAAGTCTTCAATCTGTTTTGGTTTGATTTTTTTATATGTTGAGAAATAGGGGTCTAGTTTCGTTCTTCTGCATATGAATATCCAATTTTCCCAGCAGCAGTTATTGAAGGGACTGTCTTTGACCCAATATATGTTCTTGGTGCCTTTGTCAAAAATGAGTTGACTGTAAATGTATAGGTTTAAATCTGGGTTCTCTGTTCTGTTCCACTGGTCTTTGCCTTTGTTTTTAATACCAGTTCCATGCTGTTTTAGTTACTATAGCTTTGTAGTATAATTTGAAATCAGGTAATGTGAGGATTCCAGCTTTGTCCTTTTTTAAAAAATTTAATTCTATATATAATCCTTTTCTTAAAGATGTGGGGTACAATTCAAGGTTAGGTATACAAATGTCCATTATGCAGTGCCTTTGTTGATGAGATGTGGCCTCACCTCCCCTGGCATTTTCACACTACTGCCAATCCCTTTCTTATAGTTTTATAGTATTATAAGGTCTGCTTATGAGTGAGAACATATGGTACTCTGTTCTTTGTTTCTGTGATAGATCACTGAACCATCCAAGTTGCTGCAGAGTCCATATATTTGTCCTTCTTTATGGCTGCATAATATTCCATTGTGTATATGTACCACATTTTTTTAATTTAGTCCTCTTTCAATGGGCAGCACGGTTGGTTCCATGTTTTTGCTATTGTGAATAGTGCTGCAATAAACATGCGTGTGCAGGTATCTCTTTTTATAGAATGATTTGAGTTCCTCTGGGTATATTCCCAATAGGGGGATTGCTGGGTCATATGGAAGGTCATTTCTAGTTCTTTCAGAAATCACCACACTGTTTTCCAAAGAGGTTGCACTAGTTTGCATTCCTACCAGCGGTGTAGAAGCATTCGTTTTTCAAAATCTGCATCTTCACCAGCATCTGTTGTTGTTTGTTTTATTAATAATGGCCATTCTTACTGGGGTTAGGTGGTATCTCATTGTGGTTTTGATTTGCATTTCTCTGATGATCAGTGAGGCTGAGCACTTTTTCATGTGTCTGTTGGCTGCCCATATCTCTTCTTTTGAGAAGAGCCTATTCATGTCTTTTGCCCACTTTTTAATGGGACTGTTTGTTTTTTTCCATTCAGCACATTTGAGTTCCTTGTAGATCCTGGATGTTAGGCTTTTGTCAGAGATACAGTTGGGAAATATTTTTTCCCATTCTATGGGCTGTCTCCTCACTCTGATAGTTTCTTTTGCTTTGCAGAAGCTTTTCAGTTTGATGAGGTCCCACTTGTCTTTCTTATCTCTTATGACGTGGGCACTTGGGGTTTTGATCAGGAATTGGTTGCCAGTTCCAATTTTTATAAGGATGTCACTTGTATTTTCTAAGGTTCTTATAGTTTGTTTTACATTTAGTCTTTGATCCATTTAGAGCTGATTTTTCTATATGGTGATAGGTAGGGGTCTTGTTTTAATCTTCTGCATGTGATCAGCCAGTTTTTACAGAACCGTTTACTGAATAGGTTCACCTCTCTCCAGTGGTTGTTGTTGGAGGCTTTGTCAAAGATGATATGGTTGAGGTTTTGCTTCCAAAAATCTCTATCCTGTTCCATTGGTCTGCATACCTGTTCTTATACCAATACCAGGTTGTTTTGATTACTGTAGCCTTATAGTAAAGTGTGAAGTCTGGAAGTGTGGTACCTCCTGCTTTGTTTCTTTTACTAAGATTGTTTTGGCTATTCGTGGTCATTTATGTTTCCATATGAATTTCTGTATTGTCATTCCCAGGTCTGAGAAGAGTAATGTTGGTAATTTAATGGGTATTGCACTGAATCTGTAGATTGCCTTGGGTAGGATGGACACCTTAATGTTGATTCTTCCTCTCCGAGAGCATGGAATATTTTTTCATTTGTTTGTATCTTCTTGGATTTCTTTGAGCAGTGTTTTTGTGGTTTTCATTGTAAAGGTCTTTCACTTCTCTGGTTAGGAAGATACCGAGGTATTTCATTTTTTGTGTCGCTATTGTGAATGGGATTATGCTTTTCATTTGGTTCTCTGCCTGCTTGTTGTTGATATATAAGAATATGACTATCTTTTGCACATTTATTTTGTACCCTGAGACCTTGCCGAAGTCCTTTATCAGTGAAAGCAGGTTTTTGACAGATTCTCTTGGATTTTCATTCTTTTAAAATTTTTTTTTATTTTAAAGATGTGGAATAAATTCAGGGTTGGTATACAAATGTTCATATTCAGGTACTCTTGATGGGGTGTGCCCCCCCCAGCAGTTTCCCACTACTACCAATCCCACCCCTCACCCTTATCCTGGCAATTTCCCACTACTGACAATCCTTTCCCTATAGTATTATAATAATTGTTCAAGGTCCACATATGAGTGAGAACATGTGATACTTAGTTCTTTGTTTCAGTGATAGATCACCATTATTATAGATTCCAAGTCCATCCAAGTAGCTGCGAAGTTCATAATTTTGTCCTTTATGGCTGCATAATATTCCATCATGTATATATGCCACATTTTTTTTATCTAGTCCTCTTTCGGTAGGTGGCATGGTTGGATCCATGTTTTTGCTATTGTGAATAATGCTGCAATAAACATGTGTGTACAGGTATCTTTTTTATAGAGTGATATGAGTTCTTCCAGGTGTATTCCCAGTAGGGAGATTGCGGGGTCATATGGAAGATAGATTTTTAGATCTTTTAGGAATCACCAAACTGTCCATAGAGGTTGTATTCATTTACACTCTCACCAGCAGTATAGAAGTGTTCCCTTTTCCCTGTACTCTCTCCAGCATCTGTTGTTTTTGCATTATTGATGATGGCCGTCCTAACTGGAATTAGGTAGTATCTCAGTGTAGTTTTAATTTGCATTTCTTTGATGACAAGTGAGGCTGAGCAGTTTTTCATGTATCTTTTGGCTGCTCATATGTCTTCTTTTGAGAAGTGTCTATTCATGTTTTTTGCCCACTTTTTAATGGAGCTGTTTGCTTTTATCTTTTCGGGACATTTGAGTTTCTTGTACATCCTCTATGTTAGGCCTTTGTCAGATATACAGTTGGCAGATATTTTTTTCTAAGTCTGTGGCTGTCTCCCTACTCTCTTGATGGTTTCTTTGGCTTTGCAGAAAATTTTCAGTTTGATGAGGTCCCACTTATCTATCTTATCTCTTATTCAAGGTATAGGATCATATTGTCAACAAAGAGGGATAGCTTGACTTTCTCTTTTCCTATTTAGATACCCCTGATTTTCTTCTCTTGTCTAATTGCTCTAGCTAAGACTTTTAATATATGTTGAGCAGTAGGGTGAGAGTGGGCAGCCTTGTCTTGTTCCGGTTTTCAAGGGAAATGTTTCCAGGTTCTGTTTGTTTAGCAATATGCTGGATGTGGGTTTATCATAGATGGTGCTTACTATTTTGAGTTATGTTCCTTCTTACCTAGATGTTTGAGGGTTTTTATCAAGAAGGGATGCTGGATTTTATCAAAAACTTTTTCTGCATCTAATGATATAATAATGTGGTTCTTGGTTTTATATCTGTTGATGCATTTCATGACATTTATGGTCTTCTGTATGTTGAACCAGCCCTGCATCCTGGGGATGAAGTCTACTTGGTTATGGCAGATGATTTTTGAGATGTGCTGTTGGATCCAATTTGCTAGAATCTTGTTGAGGATTTTTGCATCTATGTTCATTAGAGATATTGGCCTGTACTCTTTTTTTGTTGGATCTTTGCCTGGTTTGGGTATCAGTGTGGTGTTAGCTTCATAAAATGATTTGGGGAGAATTCCATCTTTCTCAATTGCCTGGAAAACTTTCAGTAGGGTTGGTATCAGCTCCTCCTTGTACATTTTGTAGAATTCTGCTGGAGAGCCGTTCAGTTCAGGACTTTTTTTTGTAGGTAGTTTTCTTATGACAGAGTCAATTTCCTGGGTTGTTATTTGTCTATTTAGTGTCTCAGTGTCTTCTTGTTTCAACCTTGGGACGTTGTGTGATGTTAGAAAGTCCTCCATTTCATTTAGGTTATCAAGTTTGTTTCCATACAGGTGTGCATAGTAATTTCTTAAAATCTTTTGTATTTCTTCGGGGTCAGTTGTGATTTGATCTTTTATATTTACAATTGTGTTTATTTGGGCTTTTTCTCTCTTTTTCTTGGTCATTCTGGCTAGTGGTACATCAATCTTGATAATTCTTTCAAAGAACCAGCTTTTTGTTAATATTTATTTTTATTCCAGTGTAGTCTAAGAAGGTGCATAGCAATATTTCGACCTTATGCTTGATTTATGGCCACAGATGTGATTGATCTTGGAGTATGTTCCATGTGGTTATGAGTAGAATGTATATTCTGTGGTTGTTGGGTGGAATATTCTGTAGGTATTAAGTCTATTTGGTCAAGTGTCAAATTGAGGTTCTGGATCTTTTCGTTGATGTTTTGCCTTGATGATCTATCTATGGTTGTTCGTGGGCTACTTAAGTCCCCAGCTATAATAGTGTTAAAGTCAATATCTTTTTTTAGTTTACTTCGTAGTTGCTTTATAAATGCTGGTGCTTCTGTGTTAGGTGTATATATGTTTAGGATGGATATTTCTTGTTGATTGATTGAACCTTTTATCATTATGTTGTGTCCTTTCATATCTTTTTAAATTTTGGATAGCTTAAAGGTTGTTTTGTCTGATATTAAGATCACGACTCCTGCTTTCTTTTGTGATTCATTTGCCTGGAAACTCGTTTTCCATCCTCTAACTTTGAGTCTGTGTGCATCCCTTGTGGTGAGATGAGTTTCCTAGATGCAGCAAATAACTGAGTCATTGTTTTTTTAAAATCGAGGTTGGCATTCTGTGTCTTTTCAGTGGTGCATTTGTCCATTCACATTCATGTTTTTTGCCCACTTTTTAATGGAGCTGTTTGCTTTTATCTTTATCATTTATCCCCATCATGAGGTTCTTATAAAGTTTTTTCTTTGTTTTCTTTTAGCTTTGGGGTTGATGTATGTGTGTTTTCTTTTTTAACTTTGAATTTTTTTATTTTAAAGATTTGGGGTGCAATTCAGGATTAGGTTTACAAATGTTCATTATGCAGGCACCCTTGTTGATGAGGTGTGCCCCCTCCTTCCCCAGGAAGATTCCCACTACTGCCAATCCTGCCCCTCCCCCCAGCAGTTTCCCACTACTGCCAATCCTTTTCTTACAGTATTACGATAATTGTTCAAGGTCCACTTATAAGTGAGAACTTATGGTACTCTATTCTTTGTTTCTGTGATAGATCATTGAGTATGATAGACTCTAAATCCATCCAAGTTGCTGCAAAGTCCATATGTTTGTCCTTCTTTATGGATGCATAATATTCCATTGTATTTATATACCACATTTTTAAAATCCAGTCCACTTTTAATGAGTAGAATGATTCGTTCCATGTTCTTGCTACTGTGAACAATGCTGCGATAAACATATATATGCAGGTATCTTTTTTAATAGAGTGATTTGTGTTCTTCTGGGTATATTCCCAGTAGGGGGATTGTGGGGTTGTATGGAAGGTCGATTTTTAGATTTTAGGAATCGCCACACTCTTTTCCATAGAGACTGTACAGGTTTATACTCCCACCAACAATGTAGAAGTGTTCCCTTTTCGACACATCCTTTTCAGCATCTGTTGTTTTTTGAGTTATTGATGATAACCATCCTGACTGGAGGTAGGTGGCATCTCAGTGTAGTTTTAATTTGCGTTTCTTTGATGACTAGTGAGGCTGAGCATTTTTTCATGTATCTGTTGACTGCTCGTATGTCCTCTTTTAAGAAATGCCTATTCATATTTTTTGCCCACTGTGTATTGGGGCTGTTTGTTTTTTTTCTTTTCAGCACGTTTGAGTTCCTTGTAGATCCTAGATGTTAGGCCTTTGTCAGACATGGAGTTGGCAAATATTTTTTCCCAGTCTGTAGGCTGTCTCTCCACTCTCTTGATGGTTTCCTTGACTATGGAGAAGCTTGTTAGTTTGATGAGGTCCCACTTGTCTATCTTATCTCTTATGGCATGGGCATTTGAGGTTTGATTAGGAATTGGTTGCCAGTTCCAATTTCCATAATGGTGTCTTCTGCATTTTCTAAGGTTCTTATAGTTTGAGATTTTGCAGTTTGGTTTTTGATCCATTTTGAGTTGATTTTTGTGTATAGTGATAGGTGGGGGTCCTGTTTCAATCTTCTGCATGTGATCAGCCAGTTTTCCCAGCTTCATTTACTACTGAGAGTAGGTTCTACTCTCCCCGGTCATTGGTGTTGGAGGCTTTGTCGAAGATGAGTTGGTTGAGTAATTGAGGTTTTCCATCTGGAATCTCTATCCTGTTCCATGGGTCTATATGCCTGTTCTTGTACCAATACCAGGCTGTTTTGATTATTGTAGCTTTATATTAGAGTTTAACGTCTGGAAGTGTGATAACTCCTGCTTTGTTTTGGTTTTGGGGGGTTTGTTTTTGCTTTGTTTTTGCTTTTGTTTTTCTGAGGATTGTTTTGCAGATTCATGGTCATTTATGTTTCCATATGAATTCCTGTATTGTCATTTACAGTTCTGAGAAGAATGCTGCTGATAATTTAGTGTTTATTGCATTAAATCTGTAGATTGCCTTGGGTAAGATGGACATCTTAACAATGTTGATTCTTCCAATTCATGAGCTTGGGATATTTTTCCATTTGTGTCATCTATGATTTCTTTGAGCAGTGTTTTGTGATTTTCATTGTAAAGTTTCTTCATGTCTCTGGTTAGGAAGATGCCATGGTGTTTGATTTTTTTTTCTGGCTATTGTGAATGGGATTGTGCTTTTTATTTGAATTTCTGTTTGTTTATTGTTGGTGTATGGAAATGTGACTGTCTTTTGCACATTGATTTTATACCCTGAGACTTTGTCAAAGTTCTTTATCAGTGCAAGGAGGTTTTTGACAGATTCTCTTGGATTTTCAAGGTATAGAATCATGTTTTCTGCAAAGAGAGATAACTTGACTTCCTCTTTTCCTATTTGGAGACCACTGATCTCCTTCTCTTGTCTGATTACTCTGGCTAGGACTTCCAAAACTCTGTTGAAAAGGAGAGGTGAGAGTGGGCATCCTTGTCTTGTTCCGGTTTTCAGGGGAAATGATTCCAATTTCTGTCTGTTTAGCAGTATGCTGAATGTGGGTTTCTTGTAGATAGCTCTTACTATTTTGAGGTATATTCCATCTATGCCTAGATGTTTGAGGGTTTTTATCAAGAAGGGTGCTGGATTTGTCAAAAGCTTTTTCTACATCTAATGATATAGTTATGTGGTTTTTTGTTTTTACATCTGTTGATGTATTTAATTACGTTTATGATCTTACGAATGTTGAACCAGCCCTGCATCCCAGGGATGAAGACTACTTGGTCATGGTGGATAATTTTGATATGTGCTGTCGAATCCAGTTTGCTAGGATCTTGTTGAGAATTTTAGCATCTATGTTCATCAAGGATATTGGCCTACAATGTAGTTTTCTTTCTTTGTTGGATCTTTACCTGGTTTGGGTATCAATGTGATATTAGCTTCATAAAATGATTTGGGGAGAGTTCCACTTTTCTTGATTGCCTGGAATACTTTCAGTAGGATTGGTATCATTTCCTCCTTGTATGTTTTGTAGAATTCTGCTGGAAAGTCATCTGGTTCAGGACTTTTTTTTGTAGGTAGTTTTCTTATGACAGAGTCAATTTCCTGGGTTGTTATTGGTCTATTTAGGGTCTTGATTTCTTTTTGTTTCAACTTGGGGAGGTTGTGTGATATCAGAAAGTCCTCCATTTCTTTTAGGTTTTCAAGTTTGTTTCCAGTCAAGTAAGTGTACATAGTAGTCTCTGATAATCTTTTGTATTTCTTCAGGGTCAGTTGTGACTTAATCTTTTGCATTTCTAATTGTGTTTATTTGGACTTTTCCTCTCTTTTCCTTGGTCAGTCTAGCTAGGGGACCATCAATCTTGTTTATCCTTTCAAAGAACCAACTTTTTGTTCCATTGAATTTTTGTATTATCTTTCTGTCTTCTGTGTCCTGAATTTGGCTTTTATTTTGGTGATCGGGATTCTTCTGCTGAAGTTAGAGTTTTGGTGATCTTGCTTTTCCAGCTCCCTTAGGTGATTTGTTAGGCTGTTAACTTGTGATCTTTCCATTTCCTTCATGTGTATTTGTAGGGGTATGAATTTCCCTCTTAGTACTGTTTTCATGGCATCCTAGAGGTTTTGGTAAGGTGTTTCTTCATTTTCATTAGTTTCCAGGTATCTTTTAATCTCTGTTTTGATTTCCATATTGACCCAGGAATTGCTTAGCATCATGCTGTTTTAGTCTCCATGTCCTTGTGGGTTTTGAGGGAACTTTGTTGGTATCAATCTTTTTTTTTTCCACTGTGGTCTGAGAAGGTGCATGGTAGAATTTCAATCCTATTAAATTTGTTTATGCTTCATTTATGGCCAAGGATGTGGTCAGTCTTAGATTACATTCCATGTGGTGATGAGTAGAATATATATTCCATGGCATTGGATTAGGTGTTCTATAGGTATTAATTAAGTCCATTTGGCTAAGTATCATATTGAGGTTCTGGATCTTCTTGATTTTTTTTGTCTTGATGAACTGTCTAGGGTTGTGAGTCGGGTATTTAAGTTCCCAACTGTGATAGTGTTAGAGTCAATATCTTTTTTAAGTTTACCTAGAAGCTGCTTTATGAAAGTTGGTGCTCCTATGTTGGGTGCATATATGTTTAGGATGGGTATTTCTTGTTGATGGATTGAACCTTTTATCACTATGTAGTGACCTTCTGTATCTTTTTTAAATTTTTGATAGCTTAAAGGGTACTATGTCTGGCACTAAATTCGTGACTCCTGCTTTCTTTTGTGTTCCATTCACCTGAAATTTTATTTCCCATCCTCTTACTTTGAGTCTGTGAGTGTCCTTTCTGATGAGATGTGTCTCTTGGAGACAATATATTGTTGTCTCATATTTTATCCATTTTGCCATTCTATGTCTTTTCAGTGGTACATTCAGTCTATTCACATTCAGGCTAATTATTGAAATGTGAGAGTTGGTCTTCTAATTTGTTGTCTCACAGGGGTTCTCTGAATCTCTTCTTGTGTTTGAATGATGTGATGAGAGAAGTTTTCTTGGATAATGTCATGGAATGTTTGTTCCAGGGCAGTCTCTGTCTCTCTTTCTGCCTTGGGAAGTCCAATTAATCTTAGGTTCGACCTCTTACAAGAATTGCTCATCTCTTGAAGGTTTTTTTCTGTCTTTTTAAACTTCTTTTCTATGTTTTTGATAGTTTGGGTTAGTTCCATATTTTTGTCCTCAAGCTCTGAGATTCTTCTGCTTGGCTAATTCTGCTTTCCATGCTTATCAGTTTGTTATTTATTTCATTCACTCTATTCTTTACTGCTGTTCTCTCAATTATCAACTCCATTCTTTCCTCTTGTCTCTCCTCAATTCTCTTTATTCTCTCTATTAATATTTTGATATCTGGGTTTGTGGTTTGAAACCAGTCATTCTGAGGACTTTTCATTGTGTGCATTCTGAAGTCTGTATTCTCAGGGGTCTGTGTGAGACCCATATTTTTCCTTTGGTTTTTCTTCATTTGTGTAGATTTTCCTCTCTATTCCCCTACCCTTTTTTTAAACCTCTTTTTTAATTCTGTTGTTGAGGGATGGGCGTTAGCTTTTACTTCTGTTTGCTCAATCTTCTATTCTTCCTTATGTGGATCCTCTGGCTTTGTTCAGTTCTGAAGCTGGGCTGTGAGTTGGGGACTATACTTTTTGAGTTTTGAGATTTAATTGAGGGGGGAGCTGTGATTCAGAATCTATCTGCAGATCCCAGTATCTACTGACAGGTGTGTGGGCCCTCTGGAACTCACTTCCCACTGCCTTATAATCTGTCCATGCAGTGGGGGTAAACGTTTGCTCCCTGACAGCAAAGTGAGATAAGGAAAATGAAAAGAATGGAAAAAGGAAGGAGGGGGGCAAGAAGAAGATGGATAGAGAGAGAAGAGTAAGAAGGAAAACAGATAGACGTACCAACCAACTTGCTGTCTGTGTTGTCTCCCACTCAAATCTGATGTGTCTGTGTCTGATCCAGCATGGGGGAGGGGAGTCTGTCTCTCCAAGTTTGATGAGATTACCTCTAGGTCCCAAGTTGAAGACTGGGTGGAGCTGGATGGGGTAATGCAGGTCTTTGCCTAGTCCTGGGTCAGACAAAATGGCTCCAGTTGGTGTTTCCTCACTGGTGGTGGTGCTCCTCTCTCCAGCTCTCCCCAGTCTTCTCTCTCCATGGTTTGATCTGAGGCTCCAGCCTCTTTGCTGTCCCAGGTGATGATGTGGGTCGGGTGCCAGGTGATGAGAATCAACTGGATTCAACAGGCTTTTCTCAGGAGAGCCCCAAGAACAACAGATGATCCTGCACACCGGTGGCTTCAATCTCAGGGCAGTGGGGGAGTTGCAGTCACCTCTGGAGGAGAGCCCTGGGTACATGAACCCGAGTCTCCCCTCTGACAGACTTTCTCTCAGCCACTGGCTCATGCCTACTCACACAGAGAGTCTTTATGGACACTCGCTTTTGCAGAGACTCTCACAGTCTGACCTGTCCCATTGCCATATTGCTAGAAGTCCCCTGTGTGTGTTTTTGAGTATTATGATGTATTCTCTGTTGATTCTGTACTCTGCTGTTCTCTTGGGCAACTTTGTTCTTTTGAATCGGTATTACTTTGACTATTCTGGGTCTTTTGTAGTTCCACATTAATTTTGGGATCATTTTTTTCTATTTCCATGAAGAAGGTCATTGATGCTTTTATAGGGTTTGTATTGAATCTGTAGATTGCTTTGAGTAGTATGGACACTTTAACAATATTGATTCTTCCAGTCCATGAACATGGAATATCTTTTATTTTGTGTGTGTGTCAATTTGTTTCATTTTCAATTTCATTTCAATTCATTTCAGTTTGTTTCATCAGTGTTTTGTTTGTTTGTTTGTTTGTTTGTTTTCATTATAGAGATCTTTCACTTCTTTGGTTAAGTTTATTCCGGTATTTTATTGTATTTTAGCTATTGTAAATGAGATTACTTTCTTGGTTTTTTCTTCAGATCATGCACTGTTGGCACATAGAAATGCTACTGATTTTTGTATATTGATTGTGTATCCTGCAACTTTACTGAATTTGTTTATCAGTTGACCAGAGTACCTAGCCTTTGTTAAGAATCATACGTACTGCTAAGAGGACATACCTATTGGTTTAGACTGGCTTTGTGTCATTGGAATGTGGGAGCCTATAACCCTGACAGGATCAAGCCTGTTTGTATACACACACTTGGCCCACAAGCAGGGTTCACATACCACTTTGTCCCCACCCCACTAGTCTACCCTGTTTGGTATAGAAAATGAAATAGAATTGGAGCTCATAGAGCCTAGGATACTAGCCTAGGTACTCAGATGTGTCAATAAGTGTGTACATGCCTGACTTTTCCAAGCATATGTGCATGTTATTGTTGCCTGTGTGGAGTTAGGTGATGGAGAAACTTCTCCATTACTTAGTTATCAACAGAGACCCATTATCTCTTTTTCTGCCATCACACATGTGTTCTCATATAATTTCACACATGTCTACTGTGTGAATGTTGCACCCTCTTCCCCAGCTATGATGCTCTTGTGCTCCCCCAAATTCAGTATTTATAGAAGTATGCAGCTTTCTATTAAGTACTCAAAAATAATACAGTGTTTCTCTACTGAAGTGTCTAAAGTAGAATCCTAAGCTTTTTTAACATAGATTTTCCACATTCTACTTAAATAAATACGTGTACCTTTTTATACTTCTGATTTGCTAAATGGAATGTAACAATAAATTCAGATCACATGTTATAAAGTATAAAAGCATGTATTCGTTATTTTTTTCTTAAATGGTGAAGTTAGAAGTGCATAGTCCTCTGAATTTCTGAACAAAAAGCAGCATGTGCTTCTTTTAAGGCCCTGGGTCTGTTCAAGACTTGCTGTATGAGCTACTAGATAGAAGAAACCTTGTTTAGCACTGTCCCAAAATCTCAGTCAGGAGTGAGTTCAAAGCCCCCCAATACCTCAAGTTCCCACAAAAATACAAACCCCAGAATAAAGTTAATCTTCTTCTTAGTGTTATACTGGATTGGAAAGACTAATAAGCTTTCATTTAAGAAATGGCTTTTGGTAACATAAATTCACATTGGAAATATAATTTTATCATGAGGTTGCTTCCCTAGTCTTTTATTTTTAAATTTTGTATTATGGAACATTTCAAACATATACAAAATTAGAGAATAAGATTATGAAGCTTTATGCGACATTACCAAGTTTTAATGGTTATTAATATTTTGTCAATTATGTTCTAACTAAAGCTGCTTCCCTTTTTTTCTTTACCTCATGATATTTAAATTTCAGACAACTTGTCAATCCACCTGTAAATATTTCAACGTTTATTGCTAGCTTATAAGGTCTTTTAAAACATAACTACCAATGCTATATCATACCTATAAAATTAATAAAAATTTCTTAACATTATCCAGTACTTTCTCATATTAAAATTTCTCTGTCTCAAAAATATTTTTTATGGATTGTTCAAATTAGAATCCATGTAAAGTTCATACATTATATTTGACTGTTTATGTCTCTTGGGTCTTTTTTGTCTATTAAATATTTATATTTTTTCTTTAGATGTGCTTATAATTTATCAAAGAAATTTAAAAGAAAACATTGCTACCAAAATTAATGCTTTAGATTTTATCTTTAAATCATTAGTTTGTACATTCTTTACATTTTAAAATTCATACATACTTAATGCTGAAATGGAAAAGGCTGACAAAAAGAAAAAAAGGTGTTTCTGGGTTTTTTTATAATTCACACACAGTTCTGATTGATTTTATTATTCAAGAGCAGAAACCAAATGCAGAAATTTGACCCTCACTATATTTGAGTTCATGTATGTCTATATTAAATCACATTTTAAGGCTACATTTTAGTTTGACCTAACTAAATTATCACTTTACTTACGAATACAAAATGTGTAAGTAATGAGCCTTTTGCTTCTAGAATTTTATATTTTTTTGTCTTTCAGATTTTGAGTTTGCATATCTGTATAATAAATAATAAATTTGAATGAAGACAATGTTTTTCTACCAATCATGAGTGTTTCTATCTCTTCTACTGTTAACAGTTAATATACCTCAGTGGTCTGTCCATTTGATGATATTCCCACTGAGTTCAATCTGATATCTCAAAATGATTTTTCTTTGTAAAAATGGTTGAATCATATATTTGCTTCCTTTTTTTTTTTGAGTTGGAGTCTCACTCTGTCACCCAGCCTGGAGTGCTGTGGCACACTCACAACCACCCCAGTGTCGACCTGCTGGGCTCTGGTGATCCTTCCGCTTCAGCCATCCAAGTAGCCAGAACTACAGGCATGCACTACCACACCCGGCTAATTTTTTATTTATTGTAGAGATGAGCTCTCGCCAAGTTTCCCAGGCTAGCCTCAAACCTGCGGGCTCAGGCAGTCCTTTTGCCTCAGCCTCCCGAAGTGCTGGGATTATAGGCTGAGCCACCGAGCCTGACCTGCTTCTTTTTTTTAATACTTACTTTGATATTCTACCAGGTTGGCGTGTTATTTTCTTTTAACATTAGTAGGAGGACAGAAAAGAATTTCTTCTTTCACTATAATTTTAACACTACCAATCCTTGATTTAAATTGTGCAGTGCTGCTAAAATGCCTCAAAATTTTATCATTTCTTTTTATAAATGCTCAATCTTGTGATATATTTCCTTTCTTAGTATATGAACGAGTCTGCCAAACAAGAAGATATTTTGGAATCCACAACAGATGCTGCAGAGTGGAGTCTGGAAGTAGAACGTGTACTACCACAACTGAAAGTCACGATTAGGACTGACAATAAGGTATGGAGGAAAGAATGCGTTTTCCTTAAAACAATATTTATTAAATTTTTTTATCATATCATAAGGCAATTTCAGTGTTGGGTACCCCCAATGATACAAATGATTTAAGGGCAGCAGGATTCAGTTTTCAGCATTTTGTCTTAATATGTATTTAACAAATTGTTAAGTAAGTAAATAATGTAATATGGTCCCCAAAAAATGTATCTTTAAAAGAGTAATTTGGATATATCATGTTTCCCTGGGATTGAGGGATATTTTCTCAGTACATTTTGATGTATTTTTTTGGAAATCATGTTTTATTTAGGTGAATAGGAATTCCATGACTATCCCAACTGATTAGGGTTAGAAGATGCTTTAGAACTCTGTTGGATGGCAAAGCAGAAGGCAACCTAGAAGTAGTCTTAGATAATCTATTCAATACATGTGATTAAAAGTTAAATATTAATAAAATAGTCAAGAAATAAGATTTAGAGATTAAGACCAGATGAATTGACCCACTGTGTCAAGTTTCTGCTTTCTATCTACAGTTTTATAAGTGCTACCCACTGACCCTTGAACAACACAGGTCTGAATGGCACAGGTCCAGTTATAGGTGGATTTTTTTCACTAAAAGTTACACTGAATGTGCCTGCCTCTCTTGCCTTGCCTTCCACCTTCTTCACTTCTGCCTTTGCCACCTCTGAGACAGTAAGACCAATTCCTATTCCTCCTCAGCCTACTTAATGTGAAGACACAAGGATAAAGACCTTTATGACGATCCACTTCCACTTAATGAATAGGAAATTTAGTTTCTCTTTCTTATGATTTTCTTAATAGGATTCTTTTCTTTAGCTTACTTTAGTAAGAATACAGTATATAATACATATAACATACTAAATATGTGTTAATCAACCACTTATGTTATTTTTTAGGCTTCCAGTCAACAATAAGCTATTAGTGGATAAGTTTTTGAGGAGTCAAGAGTTATATATGGATTTTCAACTGCATGGGAGGTCAGTACCTCTAAACCCTTGCATTGTTAAAGGATCAACTGTAATGACCTCAGAATGAGCTAATAGGTGGCTAGACAATGCTATTCTCATTAATATTATAATAATCTCTACAAAAGAGACATCTAGGTAAAGAAACTGAAGGAAAATTTTTATCCTTGAAGGAAGGTTCTAGGGAAGCTTATCATTCTGAAAGTGTAGTGCTGTGTCTACCTTCCAGAGTAGAAGTCCTACAAAGATTGCTGTTTTCAGAATGCTTTGGAGGCTAATTCATTTTTAGAATGTCTGGATTTGGGCTTGTAGAACTGTATCTTGTACCAGGTAGAAAGTAACCTAGATTCCTAGGGCAGTTCCAGAATAGGATAAGAACAGAGGTCTTAATACACTGTTAACAGCTGTAGAACAAACTCTATTCAAGGTAAGTGGACAAATCTGTAGCTTATTTATCCAGCCATTATGAAGGACAACTATTATTTGTCTGCAATGGAAGTGAATTATTTGTTTGCATAACTCTCATATGTGAAAATATATTAATTAGAATGTCTTCTTTATTCAGTAGATCTTTGCTGGAAATCTTCACTTGCAAATATGTGTTGTTGTTGTTGTTTTGCAGAAATGTAATTTCTGATTCTTTGGTTTTGTCAGGACAAATTCTCTTTACAAAATTAAAAATCACTATTATAGTAATTCTAGTTAGAATGACATGTTATAATAATTGTGTAGGTGGGAATTCTCAGGTACAGCTTAATCCCACAAGGAAGCAAGTTTAATTTGTTTACTTTTAAGCTGAGTAAACTCTTGAAGTCAAAGTCTCATTTAGAACCAAATAGGTTTTCTTTTAAAACAATCATTGATTTTCACATAATAGGAGTAACTAAGAAAGAAAGAATATAAATGTAACTGCAAACACATACTCTTTTACAAAACTAAGTGCAGTTCAAATTCTATAACAAACCAATATCAAAATCCTGGGTTCTTGAAGAATCACTGTTCTCCTGATTTGGGGAAGAATTAATTAACTAGTTGAGAGTTGAACTCTTATTCTCATGCCATACTATCAACCTTAATCTTATGAGGACATACTCTGCCAAATTAATTATACAATTCAGTTTTGTAGGCAGTGTTTAAAAATATCAGGTAAAGTTCCCTTTTTTCAATATGTTTTAGAAATTATTTTGAACTTAGATTTTTGTGGTAAAAACTACTGACCTGAAGTCATATTTGATTACTTTTTCAAAATTCCTCTTTAGATAAAAGTATGTTTGTGTCCAGTATTCCTGTACTCTTCTTGCTTCTAAGTCTTTCAGATAAAGCCATTGGGAATGCAGCTTTAGGGTCAATTCTTTCTTCAGCTTACTTAAAAAAAACACACGCACACACGCACACACACACACACACACACACATTGGTTTGAGAAAATAAGGTGCTAATGAATAAATGCTTCTCATGTCTCAGAAATAAAAATAAAATAATTTGATTGCATGTGAGGATTCTTTCACAGACTCTTTATCCTCTGTCAGAAGAGGTTGACTCCAGCATCAAGATAGATCCCATTCTTTCTAGATTCCTGACTCTACCAAAACCAAAACCTCTTGACTTTTGGCCCAAATAATAGCCTTTCATCCTATACCAGTGATATAGGACATCTAGAGAATTTTCCTCAAGATGAATTTGAGAATCTTTTTAGACAACATATTTATTATTTGGGGGTCAATGTGTTTTACTGGTCACCATTGAATTAATTTTGAAGTGACTTACAGATGTGGAAGATAAGTAATAAAGGGTCTCCATTATTTCAACTTGTTATGTTTCTTTTAAATGGTCATGCACTTGTCATAAATAAGTCCCATGTTTATTTGGCACTGTATCAAATATTTGTTTTGTGCTTTTCTCTCCCAAGTTTAGTTTATTTCTTTTATGTTCCTAGCAGATAATTTTTTTAAACATCTCTTTTTCTGTTCTTTTTGGATAATATAGTATATATTATAGTATATATATTTGATGAGATTCTATCATATACCAATATTTTATTTTGTATTCTATTCCTAACATTGAAATCAGGTTTTTGTTGCTAAACTAGCTTATCCTTATTGTCTGGTACTGCTTGCTACTGTTACCACTTCTCAAAGAATGCAAACTAATTTCAATATTAGCTTAAACAAAATAAAATTAGGAAAATAAATGTTGTCAGAAATACAAATAATATGCTTCACCACTGAAGATAAATAATTTTTGTTACATACTGATGTGAGTGGACTATATTAGTAGTTCCCTTTTTAGCACTGGTTATAGTGAGTGCTCCTGGTAATTATAGTTGACCCTTGAACAATGTGGAGAGAGTTTAGGGACGCTGATCTCCATGCAGTCAACAAATCCATGTATAACTTTGACTTCTCAAAAACTTAACTAGTAGTGGCTTACCGTTGACAGGAAGCCTTATTGACAACATATATAGTCGATAACAGTCGATTTTGTGTGTTATATGTATTATATACTATAATCTTACAATAGTGCAAGCTAGAGAAAAGAAAATGTTATTAAGAAAATCATAAGAAAGACAAACTATATTTACCATTTATTAAGTAGAAGTGAATCATCATGAAGGTCTTCATCCTCATTGTCTTCATAATGAGTAGGCTGAAGACAAGGAGAAAGGGGGTTGGTCTTGCTGTCTCAGGGAAGGCAGAGACAGAAGAGGTAGAGGAGGTGGAAGGGGAGGCAGGAGAGGCATGCACACTCGCCATAACATCATGGAAATACATTGTAATTTCTGTCTGACTTTTTGCACTTTCATTTCTCTAAAAATGTTTCTGTGTGGTACCAATTATTCTTCAATTGTTTGTTTTAGTTTCAGCGCCCATATCATAGAAGGGTCCATGTTATAAAATAACGTAAAAGCAATCTTGGATAATTAGAACCCCTTTGCTGGATTATCTAATGTAAATTTGTTTTTCTGGCATTGCTTCTTCTGCATCTTTCTCACTGTCTGGCACTGGTTTAGAAGCACTCATCTCCTTCAAGTTGTCTTCTGTTAATTCCTCTGTTGTGGTATCTGTTAGCTTTTGAAGTTCTCCAAAATCCATATTTTGAAATTCTTCCACCCCCCCTCCCCCAACCATTTTGCTATATCCGCAGTCTCTTTCATGATTTCCTTGATTGGTTCTGTCATAAATCCTGTGAAGTCACATGCAACATCTGGACACAGTTTTGTCCAGCAGGAATTTATTGTTTCAAGCTTGATGGTTTTCACAACTTTCTATTACAACGATGGCATCTTCATTGGTGTGATCATTTCAGACTTTTATGATATTTTCTCTACCAGGGTTCTCTTCCATACATTTGACAATCCTTTCCTTACCGTGTGCAACAACCTTAAAGATCATTATGACCACCTGTTCTAAAGGCTGAGTTAGAGACATTGTGTTTGGGGGCAAGCAGACCACTTTGACTTCTTCGGTGTTGGGCTCATGGGGTTCTGGGTGGCCAAGCACATGTCCAACATCAAAAGAACTTTAAAAGGCAATACTTGCAAGGTACTTCCTATCTTTAGGGACAAAGCATTGATAGAATCAGTCCAGAAAAAGAATTCTCATTATGCAAACCCTTATTGTAGAACCAAAAGATTGGCAACTGATGTTTAACATTTTCCCTGAAGGCTTGGGGGGTTAGGAGCTTTATAGAAAAGGGCAATCAAACCAGACGGTATTTGCCCAAAAGAATAGAGTTAGCCTATCTTTTCCTACTTTAAATCCTAGTATACCCTTCTCTTCTTTATTAATTAATGTCTTTTGTTTTTTGGTTTTTTTTTTTTCAGAATAGGGCACTTTTGTCTGCATTAAAAATCTATTCAGGCAGATATCCTTTCTCCTCAGTGATTATCCTAATGGCAGCTGGGAACTTGTCTGTTGCCTCTTGATCATCAGAAGCTGCTTCTTCTGTTATCTTGCCATTTTTTAAAGCCAAACCTCTTTCTAAAATTATCAAACCATCCTTTGCTGGCATTAAATTCTCCAGCTTTAGATCCTTCACCTTTCTTTTCTTTAAGTTGTCATATAATGACTTCATTTTTTCTCAAATCATATTAGAGACTATAGATATGTCTTTCTTATTGCAATCCTGTACCCACATAAAAACTGCATTTCCAATACGTGATAAAAGGTTTTTCACAAAAAGTGAAAGGTTTCCACACCTGCTGTCATAGCTGCAGTGATAGTTTCATGAATTTTCTTTTTTTATAATGGTTCTTACACACGATTCACTTATCTTGAAATGGTGCCAGTTGCAGTTGCAGCCCTCAATCTACAGCACATATCAAGCAATTCAACTTTTTCTTACAATGTCATGACTTTTCTATTTCTTGGGAGCACTTCCAGCATCACTTGTGGCACCTTATATGGGTCCACTGGTGGTATTTAAGGTTTACGATATTGCAGTAAACATGATGAAAAATATGTGAGAATTGCAAGAGATCACATTTTACTGTGATACGCAGTTTACTGGAGAACTTGATGTTCATGTGGAGTGATTAGCATCACCGTGTTTTAAGCAGATACAACACTTACTACAGTAGCAACCTTACTACAATAGCAACAAGAAGTGACTGTGAAATTATTACAGTAGTATAGTATATACTACAGTTAATTTTACACAGTTATGTTTTAATACTATATATCTATGTTTACATTTCTTTCAACTATGAATGACAACCGTGTGTGGTCTGTGTTTGTGTACATAAGTTTTGATAAATTATAACTTTTATAATAGCATTATATATTTTATGGTAGTAAGTTATACAATAGACTAGATTCTACATATATTTTATGTATTTATGACATACCTAACTTTTTCTTCTTTGTTTTTTATATTTTTAGGCTATGTGGTTTGTCTATAAGTTTTTTCAAATTGTTGGAAATCTCCAAAAATTTTTCCACTATATTTATTAAAGAGAATCAGCTATTGTAAGTCCCGATGTATTAAGTGAAGGTTTCTGAAACAGTGGAACTGTGGTAGCCTTGAAAACCTAGAGAATGGAGCCTCTTTCACATATCTTTCCTTGACCCCAGAGTTCATATTTATACCACTTTTTTTTTTTTTTTTTTTTGAGTTGGAGTCTCACTCTGTCGCCCAGACTGGAGTGCAGTGGCCGCTCCCGGCCACCGCAGCCTCGGCCTGCTGGGCTCCAGCAATCCTTCCACCTCAGCCTTCCGAGTAGCCAGATTACAGGCATGCGCCACCACACCCAGCTGATTTTTTTTATTTATTGTAGAGATGAGGTCTCGCTGCCCAGGCAGGTCTCAAACCCATAGGCTCAGGAAGTTCACTCACCTCAGCCTCCCAAAGGCGCGGGTATACCACTTTTTAACTATGTGACCCTGGGTAAGCTATTATACGTCTTTCATCCTTTTCTTCATCTGTAAATTGGAACTAATGCTATTACCTCACAGAGTTTGTAAAGCATTGAGAACAGTCTGACACATTATTGATACCTAATGAATATTGATTATTGTTATCCTACATTATTATTATTGTGTTCTATCATAGCAATTTGTATTTGGTGCCTATATCAGTTTTCAGGAAGAATTTATAAAATTTCTGCACTAATACTTTCATCATCTGAGGAATATTTGTAAACAACAGCCTTATACTCTTATTTGAGAATACAATCAGATGCATATAACTATCACTTTGATAAATCTTTTTCGTTTTTTCCTCAAGCAAATGTATTTATAATATGATAATAATAACTGACATTTACTTAGTGTTTACCATGTGCCAAGCACTATTCTTAGCATTTTACAAACATTAACTCATCTAATCCTTTCCATCATTCCATGAGATGCAGGTATCTCTTACCAGAGATGAGGAACCTGAAACATAGAGAAGTTCAGTTACCTGCCTTTTCCTGGCCATTGCGTGTGACAAATGTGGTATTTGAACTGACAACCCTGGCTTTCACTTGTTTGATTAGTGACAATACAGCATGCTAGTTTCAAGCACAAATTCTGGGCCAGCATGGTGGCTCACGCCTATAATCTCAGCACTTTGAGAGGCCGGATGAGAGGATTGTCTGAGCCAATGGGTTCAAGACCAGTCTGGGCAATTTGGCAAGACCTCATTTCTACAATAAATCAAAAAATTAGCTGGGCGTGGTAGCGCTGGGCATGGTAGCGTGTGACTATAGTTCCAGCTACTTGGAAGGCTAAGGTGGAAGGATTGCTGGAGCCCAGCAGATCAACACTGGAGTGGCCATGAGTGTGCTACTGCACTCCAGCCTGGGCGATGGAGTGAGACTCTAACTCAAAAAATATAAATAAATAAATAAATAAAGCACACATTCTGAACTCAGGTTGCTTAAGTACAAATCCTGGCTCTAGTGCTTATTAGCTCTTGGAACCTGTGGGCAAGTTACTCAACCACTCTGTGCCTCAGTTTCCTCAACTTTAATATAGAGTTTATTATAATACTTCTCTCAAAGAGTTATTAAAGGAGTAAATGAATTAGCAGATCTAAAACACTTAGGCTGGTACCAGAAGAATCATACCACATATTGGCCATGATTTCTGTGTGCTTTTATCTAAACAGCTTAGCTTATACCTCTTTTTAAAAATATAACATTACATCATAAGCATGTCCACGCATCATTAAAAATTATAAACCATAGCTTTAATGGCTGTGTGTAGTGCTTGAAGGTTCCCATCAATCCCTAGGTGAGTGCCAGGTAGCGGAGATGGCTTGGGCAAGCACAGCAGGTTGTGGTCAAGCCAGGAGGCTTAGGACGTGGGTGGAAAAATGGCAGGATGGAGTCACGCAAGATCTGGAGTTGAGAGCATGGGCAAGCACAAGCACCCTAATGTCAGAGAGCGTAGACCAATGGCAAGAAATGGGTCTTACCAGTGAGTCATTTTAGAGAAACAAGTGACTGTGGAAGGTAGAAGTCCATTTGAAAGGTAAAGCAGGAAGCAGACATTAAGATTAGAAAACTGGATTTAGAAATCTTCTGCAGTTGCTTATTGCTTCCAGAGTGTACATTCAGATCCATCTGTATGTTGGACCTGCTATTGCCTTTTTTCAGCTAATGTGAGAGGCTTTCTTTGGGAGTACTTTAGTACAATTATTGAAGGATAATATTTTCCTACATGATTCAAAATGTTTAATTCCATAATAGTAATATATATATTTTTAAAATTTTAATTACATCAATTGACAGTTGCTGAGTTGGATATAACAGTAGTTAAAGCTGAGCTGCCACAGAATTCTCCATGCCCCATATTTCTGGAGAAATAGAAAATGTGGTTACATATTCATATTGATTTTTACTTTATGTGTTTTTGATTAATTTTCAATCTCTAATGAAATATTTAATGCTGCTTCTTGAGGAAGAATATGCTATTATTTGAGTTTTCTTTTTACTATAATAAGCAAACCTTTATTTGACTTTGTTGAAGTAAGCAAAGACTGCTCAAGTAAGATCAAGGCTGTTTGTTCAGAGCTATCTGTATAGCAGAGGAGTCAGCCACCATCACATGTTTGGCAGAGACTCAAAGGTAGGTGAGGGAATTTAAATAATTTATAGTGGACAAAAGGGAAGGCTTCATGTATGTTCAGATATGGCTGGAAATCTGCACAAGGCTAAACTAGAAGCAGGTTATCCTATGTGACCGACTGGGTAGGGGAGGATGCCTTTGCCTGGTTGGCCCTATGCTGGAAGATGGGTGGCAGGCAAAAATGCGTAAGCTGGCAGTTATTAAGCCCTAACTGGGGTTGATTGCTGCAGAGGCTGTGATTTTGCTTCCTGGACTGTTGTTGCAGATTGCGGGTCAGAGGTATATTTTTGTATATGAGAGGCCTGTTGTTTGTTTGTATATATAACCTCTTAATTTTATTCATTGATGCAGAGGAAAGTGACTTTTTAAAATTATCGATACTATTTGTCTTTATAAGGAGATTAATTTTTTTAAATTCATTTTTTGTTTTGTTTTAACTACAGTGGAAACCAAATAAACATTAATAATATTTATTTCTCTTCCCCAGAAATAAGGAAGAGCAGTAAGTGTGAAATCAATTTTCAACTAAATCTCACATAGGCTCTTTTCTTCAGTTATCCAGTACTTATTCCTAAGCGATTGTACATTATAATGATTGAATATTAGGTATTTAATGCAATGAAAAAAATGTTCTAACATGCTTTAATGCCTTGTGGATATTGTAATTAAAATTTTGATTAATGACTTAAATAGATTTTTCCAAATTATAATTAAATGTTTCCTGCTTTGTTGTTTTTAAAAGATAGTTGGATAGGTAGCCCCTTCATTCCACCAAAATATCTCTAGTAATTATGTAAATCTTCAGGTTCATTACAAGGAATTTAGATAAAGAGATTATTTTTTTAAAGGCTTTAGCAGTATTACAGCATGTGCTTCTAATTATCTCAAACCTTTGAGTCACTGAACTACTTTTTTTTGTATCCTTACCTGTTCTTTATTTAGTGTCTGACTTTCTCAGACTGTAGTTGTAAAAAGAAGCTTAAACTTTAAATTTCAACTCCAAGCAACTGGATTTTTTTTAACGAAAATAAACTATACAGATGTTGCCTTGGGTAACCACAGCAGGAAAATTTTCAGGAAGAGTCATTGTGCTAAGGATGGAATCATTGCAGTAGTAGTCTTGAGCCTTAGGACTGTAGTCGCTGCGAGAGCTAAAACCTAAGAGCAAGGAGAGAGGCCCACATTAATCAGTAGGTAGAATTTCATTTAAATGAACCTAGAGGGACCACAAAATTGCTGTATTAGATCTAAGTCTCTTCAAATTGGAAGGCAGATCCTGTGGAAAGGCACAACAGTAGGCTTTCTCTTTTTACTATTATAGACAGATCTGTATCTGGAAGCAATCGAAGGTATTTTTTTCTCATTCCAAAGCAGTGGAGACAGTAACTTGCTCTGACCTTCTGCCATCACTGTGTGTGGATGCAGTGTTAGAGGGTGCTAATAAAATTTAGCTTTTCTAAATATTTCTGACCTGCTGGGAATTGTAAGTTGCTATATTGTGGAATAAGGAGCCTTTCTTAAGACTTATACTGTGGTTGTTGGGTGAGATATATTGATAGGATTCTTGTATCATATGCAAAAATGTATATACTTAGTCCTAGAATATAGAAATATGTTTTATGTATGTAACATTCATTAAAATGGGATTCCACCTGCTATTTGAATAAGGAGAAACTACATTTAAAATTCTTAGAGATTTTCTGGTAGCAGACCTTCTGTTGAGAAATATTCACGTAATTCAAAGAAAAATAAGGCGCCAAATTAAAAAACTAGCTTTTACAATTACCAGTGACAAATGTAAATACAGGTGGCAATAAGTTGGTCTCCATGAGGCTCCATGCAGGAATAATAGCTCCAATTACTGTCACAAATGTTTATAATTGTATTTATTGCTGCCAAACAATAAATGCTTTTTAATATAGTAAGGCCATAAATGTATAAGCTGCTGTTGTTTAAACAAAATACAATTTTCAGCAAATTTATCCTCGAAACACCTGCTATAATCAAAAAGAGGTGAATGCTATCAAAATAAACTGCCTAAATTAACTAGACAACATACATTTTTTAGAGCAGCCAGCATGATTACTCAGCTGCCACATCTCAGAGAAGGAGGGGACATGTTCACTGATGGACTTTTACAGGCTAGCTTTCCTTTGGGCAAACTGCACAAAACAGAACATTGTCTTGGGCTGTTGTGTGATTTTTAAACAAGGTGTTATTTTTGTGGACTTAAAGTTGTATTTGCAAAGTCAGCTGCTTTTTTTCTTTGTTGCATGTAGGCTGTGGACAGATATCAGGGTTGTGGGAAAGAATACTGTGCTTAAAATTATACATGTAAAAATACAGCAAAGGGGTGGAGGAAAGCTCAGCCATTCTTAAGCAACTAGAAAAGCTTTTTAGTTGCTTCTGTCACAATCTCATTGAACATTCAGGATATTCTGTGTTTAAAGATAGTTGATGATGCCTTCCTTTCTATTTACGCTGAGTGTGATAAATGTTTCAACTGGATTGGGGAAAGGTTCCATTTATCACCGGTTGAAATAGGAGAACGAGTGTTTTTGCTTTAGAGATTACCATCAGCTGTAACTAAAGAACATCAACAGTGAGAGCAGATTTTAAGCAAATAACCAATAAAGACTGCATGTTTTATAAATCCTGCAGGGGAAAGTTACTCATGCCTCGCTGCTGATATACCTCAAATGGACATCTGTGATTGCGCATGGTGAATTAACACACATTGATTATAATAGAAATTTCTAGACTGAATAAATATTTCATTATTGCAAAGTATGATTTAATATTTCCTTTAAATTACTTAATATAAAATATCAATTGAAGCAGAAACCATTTGTCTTATGGACCTTCCTACAAAATGTACTTTTATTGGTCTGACTTTGTTTTCCAGTCAGCATATTAGAGTAGTTCTCACTATCACTGAACTTCATTAAACATTTTTTAATATTTCAACCAACTTCCCCCCCCATAGGTTTTTATCTCATTTATTTGATTATTACCTTCTACCAAGGTAGTAATTTATGTTTCTTGGTTTTTCAATACAGGACATGACTATTGTTTGGGGTTTTTTGCGGGGGTGGGGGTGAGTGTCAGCATGTGATCCAAGTTTTGGTTAGTAGATTTCCGAAGCTGGGAGTCACTGACAAGGTCATCTGGTCCAGCTCTCCACTGTGATTACTCATCATCCTATAAAATAATTAAATTCTGATTTGGCCTGTGAGTGTTCCTATATTCTCAGAGGGGCCCCATTCATTCCCTATCTGCCTTGCCAAATCTCTTCTCTTGGCTTGTAACTCCTGAAACCTTGGAACCCTCACTGTATGACCATATAAAAGAGGTGTGACTGGAGTAAGCAGGAATAATAGGTCTGAGTCAACATATGAAAACTCTTTAGTAACAGATGGTAGTCAGTAAAGATAATCTCTGAGCACATTAGAAATGTAATTATTTAACTAAAAGTATTATATTTCAAAATTATGGATTTCCAGTTTCAATTCAATTATAGGTAGGTGTGAGAATACCAGTGATTGTTTTGACAACCTTGCTTACCCACTATACACACATTTTATTTTTCTCTAGGATAAGAGGAATATCTAGAAAGTAGGAACTTCCTTGCAGAAACACATTTCCAGCAATCATAGCTATTCCCACACCCCCTGTAACAAACTACCACAAAATATACCACACATATAAACTCTTTTAAAGTAGTATGCTTAGTTCTTTGAACATACGAAAAGAAAAATTATGCTTTCACACCACAAGGGTATATATACCACAGAAGACTTTAAGCTACTGGCAATGGAAGAAAAATGTCACATTTAAAAATTCAGGAAGGGCACATTCTGTAATTATCCTGCAGCCTGATGGGCATTTTTCATTAAGAAAGTAATCCAATTTTATAAAGTTACCTAATTGATTGGGCAATCTCTTTTCCTCTTTCACACACATACATATGTACTTACATGCACAAACATATACACAATGTGGGCAGTGAGGAAACTGAAAATTCTGACAAAACAATACGAGATTGCAAATCTACGGGGAGGTGTAATCCCAGCATTTTGGGAGGCTGAGGTGGGAGGAATGCTTGAGTCCAGGAGTTTGAAACTGTCGTGGGCAACATAATGAGACCTCATTTCTAACAACAACAACAAAAATCCAAAAAACAAAAAATTAGCCAGGCATAGTGGTGTGTCCTTGTAGTTCCAGCTACTCAGGAGCCTGAGGTGGAAGGATCGCTTGAGCACAGGAGGCTGAGGCTGCAGTGATCTGTGATCATGCCACTGCACTCAAGACTGGGTGACAAAGTAAGACCTTGACTCAAAACAAAAAAAAAGAGAGAGAAAGAGGGAGAGAGAGATTACAAATGTTCTTCTGCACAGTGGTAAAACAGAATACAGATAACATTCTCTTATTAGGGAAGGGTGTGTTCTGTGTGGAGGAGGGAAAAATGCTGGTCATATCCTTGCAGAAAGCATGATAAATTATAGATTTGTCCCAGAAATATTTGCTGCAGTGAACTTAGATATATGCAGCTCCTTCTATCAAGCTATTTCCCCTGCCCCTTTCACTTTGTCTGACTTCCTGCCATCAAATTTTCAAAGAATCATTGACCATGGATGGGTTTTTAAACATGTCACAGGAGCATCAATATTTCACAAGGGAATCTTGAGACTTACCGCTTTTGGCCCACAGCTCCCACTTGGCCCTACCTCTCTACCACTGCAGCTACAATTATAATTTTAATACCTGAATCTCTTTCCCTGAGGTTGAAACAGAATCGCTGTCCAAATTCCCTCACAAGCAGGGACTTGCCACAGAAAGTGTGGTTTGCAGACAGCTTCCTTCTGTGGCAGAGAGCTGCCTCATGCAAGGTTTCTTCCTTCCCAGGGCAACCTGTAGCTGGAGTTTGGGATTATTGTAGATAATGCTATGAACATTCTTCTAGATGTCTTTTGGTAAACTCGTATACACATTTCTACTAGGAGTAGAATTTCCAGGTCATGGTATATGTATGTTCAGCTTTAGTAGACCCTGCTAAACAGTGTTTGAAAGTGTTTTTAAAAATGTATGCTCCACTATTGATGATGTTTCAGTAGTGCTTAGCATGGTGCCTGACACATACCAAGCATCCCATGAATACTGACATTGATACTATCATTATTAGATTGTAAAAGGTCCCAGGATGGATGTGACTGTTGAGGGACTGCTCTTTACCCAAGAAGGGAGTAAGAAAAGACTTCTGGGTAGCCAAAATAGATATCATAAAAGAAACTGTACTAAAGCACATACATTTCACTTGTAGGAGAGTTCCATAAATCCTTCTTTGGAACTTATTTATTCTTATTTTAGAGATAACTCTAGCAAGGTTATTTTATCTAGATTGTCTGCAGCAGATTAGAAGCAGCAAACTTCCCTCGTGTCTATGGTTTAGCAAAACAGCCAAGATAATAAATATTCATTTAATGTGCAAGCTTTGAATTGAGAGTTATCAGTTTCTTGTGTTTCTTATTGAAATTGGGTGACAAAATAAGGAAATGAAAGAGGCCGCTTGATGTAATGGAAAACCTATAAGTGAGAGAAAGGATATTTGGTTTCCTATTCATTTTGTGATTGATGGTGTAAAAATCACACAACCTCAATTTGTTATCCAATCTGTGAAGTGGAAGTAGAGGTTTTCTTCCCTGTACATTAGGGTGATTTGAAAATCCCTAGAGAAAATGAATTCTGAGATGAAACAATGGCCTAGGAGAAAAATGCTGTTAGGTGTCTTAAATGGAACCTGTAAAAGCCCTTGTAAATAGTTTTATATTCACTAAAATAAAACTACAAAACAATATTGAATTAAGATCTCATCGGTAATTATTCATAATGGAATTGGGGAATGGGCAGCAAGAATAGAGCAGAACAGAAGTAACACAGAAGTAACACATTTAAAATGGAAAGTAATTTAACACACATCAGAGTCTTGGAGTCTTGGAGCTCTGCTCCTGCTTTTGTGGGGAGAAGCAAACAGTGTTAATAGACCCCCGTGAGCTGCTAGGGTCAGTTGTGCTCTGATGTGGATTTTTCCTGAGCCGAGAAAAAAGCATCTCAGCACATAAGAAGGTGCCTGCCTTCTTTGGTTTTTTTAAAAAATCAAGAATTCTTTAGCACTATGCCTTTCCACACATGAAGAAGTTCCAACTTGGTTTTAAGAAAGACAGAGAGTGTGACATTTTACAAGTTGTAAATTAATGAAACTTAAACACATATATAAGTTCCATTTGTTTTCTCTAACTCATAATTTAGTCTCTCTCCTGCAGTTTCAGAGAGAAGCTTTAAGCATTGAGTTGGAGATCCAGACAAAGAAACACAATGTCTCTGCATGTGCAGAGGAAATCTTTGAGGTGTCATTCTGTGGAAGAAAAACCCAGAGATCCATCCAGAATACCAGTCACCTTAATGCTGCAAGTGGATCTCATACATTTTGATTTTACAGTGTACTGTGAATCACCATCTGCAGATACTTCATCACAATTTTTCAGTTTCTGAAAAAGGAACTATATAATATCATTTGGTGCTAGAGAATTGGAGAGCAGAGGAGACCTATAGTTATAGTACTTTTGCTATTTACCTCATAAGTGATGAGATTTTGTATGACAGGAGTTTGGAAAATAGGAAGCCTACAGAAATGATGTACAGTATTATTAATAATCTTCTCAATTTCATTGGGAGAAGAAATATGCAAGATTAGGTAAAACACACCTCTTCAACAGAGAGAAGAAATGATACCTACTGAACACATCTTAGGGTGCTTTGGAATAGGCGACTGTAGACCCCAGTAGGTCCATGTGGTCTCACTTGATAAATAACAAAAAAAATTGGTTTACCTTATAAACCATTTGGCAGTCCATTTTACACACAAAAAAGCATCATAGAACATGTGGAAATGCACTGATTTGAAATTGCTTTCCATATTCCAAACATGAGGTTTGGAAAAGTCATTTACCTATCTGATTCTTAGTTTTTCTCACTGTAAAATACTGTCGTTAATTTTTCTGCTTAACAAAACAACCCCAAAACACAGTGGTTTGCAATAACAGTAGCATGTTTATTCTCACTCAAGATCCCTGTCCGCTGATGTGTGACTCAGCTGCAGCTCCACTCCAGCTGGGTTCTGTTTCTTACTCTCAGGCCAGGGCTGAAAGGGCAGCCCCTGGGTGGGGCATGCTCGGTATCATGGCTAAAAGGAAGGTCAAGAGAGCTGGTCACTGGATGCTTCTGATGGCTTCTGCACAGTGCTGGCATAGACCATGTCCCTGCCTCCCCCTGCTAAAGAGAATCCATAGCTAAGTCCTGCATCAATGGAGCTGGCAAATCTCAAAACCCTCATACAGGGAAGGGACATGTGAATAAGAAGGGATGACAGTATCTACTCATCTCTCCAAACTGTTGTGTCTCAAATACGGAAAGCCATATAAAAGTGCATTGTAACAATGGATTCTCTACTAATGTAAGAGTTGCTATCACCATCGAGCAGTTCCTTTTAATGTTTCTTATTTCAGGAATCCAGGTATATTTCAAGTCCTTGCATGTCATTAAAACCCATCCTCTTCTTCTCCATCCTTAACACAAATCTTTATAAAGCTTTTAACTGTCTCATTTGTAGTTTTTCAAAAGTCATGTAGTTTGCCTTTTTATATTCCTGTTTTCAAAATGCCACAATTATCATTATAAATATATTTATTGTCCACTATAATGATATTAAACCCTTTTCAAGAACTTCTTGAGCAGCTAGGTTTTTTCTGATAAAGTGATAATGTTCCCTCATAGGAAATATTAAACATTTTGGAAGTATTTAGAATTTAAAAGCACTCATATTCAAATCCCTGTCTTAACACACACAGGGACACACATTCCAATATACACAAATACTAATTTTCACTAAATTGAAAACATGACGATGACTATATTGTCTACTTTACTATATGTTGTTAATATGAATTTTTGCTGAGCATTATTTTTTGAGAACATGAATTTAACATTTTAATGTTTAATATTAATCTATTATGTGCAGTACATTTCTACAAGTGGTCCCCGACTTATTGTGGTTTGATTTATGATTTTTTAGCTTTACAATGGTGGAAAAGTGATACGTATTCAGCAGAAGCTGTACTTTGAGCACCATACAGCCATTCTGTTTTTCACTTTCAGTACAACAGTCAATAAATTACATGAGGTATTCAGTATCTTATTATAAAGTAGGCTTTGTGTTAGATGATTTTGCCCAACTGTGGGCTAATCTAAGTGTTGTGAGCACGTTTAAGGTAGGCTAGGCTAAGCTGTGATGTTCAGTAGGTTAGGGTAATTAATGCATTTTTAACTTAGATATTTTCAGCTTACGATGGGTGTGTCAGGATGGAGCCTCATCATAAATCAAGGAGCATCTGTAATTATGAAGCCCAATAATAGAACAAACCCACTCCCAGCTTGAGAGCTAGTCCATTGCAACAACCTTGATGTCACCTGTGTGCTCCTCTACTGCTGCCTTTCCTACCTGTGGTAACCACTGTCCTCAAGTTTGTGTGCTCGCATTATTAGTGTGTTACTTTTTTGTTTGGGGTTTTTTTTCCACATGTGTTTGTATCTCCAAACAGTGTATCATTGAATTTTGCTTCCTTTTGAGCTTTATAACAACAGTGGCTTACTGCAATATTTTTAGTAGTGGAATGAATATTACAAAACTAGTTTAAACTGTCCTCTACTATTAGATATTTAGAGAGTTTTCTGCTGTTTTACTTTTATGAAGAACTTGTACGTTAATCTTTTTGTGTCTTCCCAGTTAGCTTTTTGGGAATAATTTCTAGAAATTGCTGGGTTAAAGGGTAAGAACAATTTCAAGGCTTCTTTTTTTTTTTAATAACTGTATGTCAGGAAAAATAGCCATCTGGAAAATTTTAAAAAAACAAATATTCAGATTTGTCTGGCAGATAATTATAAAGTATTAATAGCTTTCCACCTTAATGGGCTATAAGAATACACAAATATTATAGCAGCTTATCAAATTTAACAAGTCCAAAACACAATTCCTCAGTATTTCTGATTTCCTTGAGATTTACTCTGTTTTTGTCACACTGCGGTATTGCTATCCCCTCAGTTCTTCAGGCTAGGCGCCTTAAAGAATCTTCTCTCTACTCTGCACCTCCATTCAGTCGCCCCAGCTTACGCTTCCCCTCCATCTTCACTGTCTGCTAGTAATGCCTTTACTTTGTCCCCTGAATCCTTCCCTTCTCTTCCATTCTCACAAACACTGCTCTAATTCAGACTCTACTGATCTATGTGATGTGGACTGTTACACAGCCTCCTAACTGGGCTCCCATCTTCAGTCTTGCCTTTCTAATCAGTCCTTCACTCTGTTACTTTCTTAAAATGAAGACTTACCCTTAAAACTGCCACAAAAATTATCTGATAGCTCCTCATTATCCACATGATAAAATCCACACTACCTAGTTGCTACAGGCAAAACTCGTGATCTAAAATAACCTAACTCTCCAGCTTTCTTTCCTTATGATCTATTCCCCCGCACCCCAGGAACTTTTCTATGCTATTTTCTATTCTAGTCCACTTGTTCTCTATGCATTTTCCTTGTTTGTGCTACTCCCTGAGCCTAGAATGCCCTTCTTGTCCCCTTCCTTTTCTGCCTGTTGAAATGCTACTCTTGCTTCAAGCTTCCACAGAAATATCAGCTCCTCTATGGAGTTTTACATCAATGTAAGTTATCATAGTTATTCACAGATGAGTCGGGCATGGTTGCTTCTCTCAAAATGTTTTGAATATCAATATGTGCAAAAAATATTGATAAATAATGCTGAATTGAAGAAGCAGAACACAAACTATTTAAACGCATCCATTACAATAAATCAGAAGCTATATATGTGTGTGTATATATGTATGTGTGTGTGTGTGTTTCTACATACATATATGTGGAGAGAAACAGAGATAAAGACAGAAATAGAGACTGACAGGAAGAGAGGGAAGACATGTAAATACTCAAGCTTGGTGTCTGTTAAACCCTTTGAAATTTTTTTTGAAATCAGGCAGGATGAGTACTTTTTCAAAAAATTAATGATTTAACGATACTTGTCATTTCATTTTTTCATAAAGATACTTGATCTTAAATAGTTTTCCATTTTGAGGCTTAAGCATATATGGTCCAGTTGCAGCAGGCCAGACAGTTGTCCCCTTCCCTGTTCCAGTGTTGGCTAGCTGAGTAGGAGGGTCCTGTTCCTTTGCGAATCTGCCTAGTCATCGTCATGGGCCATGAACAGTTCCCTCAACTGTAAAATGAAAACATTGCAGTAGATGATCATTAAATGTATGAGTAGATTATCTCTAAGCTTCTTTCCAACTCTCCTGTTCATTTTGAGATACTTTTTGCTCATGAGATAGAGCAATGCCCAAAGCTCAAGGAAAGTGCTGATTCATTCTCTGCACTAGCACCCTCAGTAGTGTCAGGCAGCCGGCTGCCCCTCCTCGTAACTCCCAACTGCCAACATGTTGTGTGGGAATGAGTCAGTTCGGTTTCTGATCCAGGTACACTACCACCTGTGGGGCCTCGGGTGTGCCCCTTTCTGTCACTGCTTATCTGTGAAATTGACAAGCACGAGACTAGATGCATTTTGAGGTTCTTTGCAGCTTTAATATATTATAACTTTATAATTAGTATGTTTGAAGTTCCCAGGGAGTTTTTACCCTGTAGTCACCAGCCCACTTCAAAGTTAAGAAATAGGTAGAATGAGACTATTACAAAATATTTTTCTACTCATAAAATAGTGTAGGTAGCAAAGTAGAGAGTCAGGCTATACAAAGGTACATGCAATTAAGAAATATCTAGTTCTATCACTTCAACTTATCATATTTTTCTCATGACGGATATTTCTAAAGCCTTTTAAAATTATTACTTTGTATTAATGTAATTGAAATATTTTGAATACATCTTGTAGGAAGTTAAAATGCTGGTATAGATTTCAAATATGCATGTGAATGTAGATCAATTTAGTAGAAGTAGAGAATATTTCAAAATATATAAATTTATGAACTCCAGTAATAATTATAGACTTTATTAAGACAGAGGCTCAAGAGTCTTGGAAGAAGAGGGTCCCATTTTAAATTCCAAGGGACAAACTAATCTTTGATATATGATATTTGAGTTCAGACTTGCTTCTGGCAAACATAATTGTTACTGCTTAAACAAGTATTTCTGTTCTCGTAATTAGAATTTTTTTCATTTTGATGGGTAGTCATAAATATTAACCATCAACAGTGCAGGAATAATTTATATTTAAATTGTCAGACATCACTCTGTAAACACATAAAATAATTTACATTTGTTTAGAACCTTTTATCCTAAAGTGTTCTTTATTTCTTTATAATCTGATTGCAGACTATATGTAAGACTCTCCCACCAAAGCAATTAAGGTAAAGGACAACTTCACAAGAAGTAGAGGAAATGTAGTATTTCTTACTTTGTTTCTGTGTGCTCTTATGCCTGTAGGACTGGAGAATCCATGTTGACCAAATGCACCAGCACAAAAGTGGAATTGAATCTGCTCTAAAGGAGACTAAGGTATGTGAATTACTTCGGATAGACTCATCTGTGATATATCTTTTATGGGAGAGCATGAAAGAAAGAAAGATACAATTTTTGCCTTCACAGGAACTTGCTAATTGAATTTACTGTGTATTACATGTCAATAGACATATCACTTAAACCAACCAAAGAAAGCTAACTTATATAAAAGCTGTATATATATATTAAATATATACATATATGTAATGCATATCAGATAGAAACATTTCATTATTCTTTTCTCTCTAAATCCCAAGGGATGAGAGAATGCCAGGCCAGCAAGGCCAAGAACCGACAGCTCCCCAGGCTTGCTGTCCTGCCAGAAATAGAGACTTGTAGAGGATGCCACAAAAAGCAAAGCCAGTGTGAGGAGTTGTGGGCCCCAGGCTAGAGCTTATAGATTTGGGACTCTGCTTCCAAATGGAATATTCCAGTCATCTTTGAATTGTACTATAGGAAAATCATGATATTCCCTTACCACTTTGATTGTGAACGTTATATAAAGCTAATTACAATCACATAAATTTTAGATATGTATAATTACAAGTGAATTGACTAACACTCCAGGTGCATTTTTATTCTAACATTCTGCAGAGTGTGACTAAAATATTTCTCATCACATTTTGTGCTATTGAAAATTTCAAACTGTATTCTTTTCAAATGTGGTTGATCATTTGTGGAATGGATTGAGGGAGATTTAACCCATTTTTAACTATTTTTGAAAAATATGTGAGTTATTTTTATCTACTAAAATGCCATGGAATTTCTAGGGTTATTTGGACAAACTCCATAATGAAATCAGTAGGACTCTGGAAAAGATTGGCAGCCGAGAAAAGTACATCAACAATCAGCTCGAGCCCTTGGTTCAAGAATATCGTGCCGCGCAAGCCCAGCTGAGTGAGGTGATGCAAGATGATTTCCAAGGATTTATTACAATTAATGACCCCAAACCCCAAACTTGACGCAACACTTTTCATTTTAGAACCATGAAATGCTTTCCATAAAAAGCACTACATCGATTCTCTACCCACTTTAGGAAGCCAAGAGAGCCAAGTAAACTTATCTACATCTTGCATGTAATGGAAATTGTTACCTCCTAGAGTTGAAATGCACTTCTTCATTTGATTTAAGTGAATGAAAGTATATATTGTTGGAGAACGCAGCTTGGAACAGAAACAGAGTGTCAAGCCACTCTGTTTTGTTTCTAAGTCTATTATTAATTTGCCATAGGAGTAGGAGGAAGAAGAATAGTATGTATTTGCATGTGTCAGAAGGAAAAGACCATCCTTGCCATAATGACTTTCAGTCGTATAATAAGGAATGTGAAAGCAAGACACACTCAGAGACAAGCAGTTTAATTAATGAAATCAGACATATTTTTCCTTCTCTCAATGCTTTAGAGTTTTAACCAAAAAATAAAATCACTAGCCTTTGAAAGTACCAGTTCTTTGTCTCAGCATTGGGGATCTGAAGGCTTTCCTTTGGGATGTATGCCCCCACTTGCTGAGCTTAAGGAAGACTAGTAAGGACACTTGGAAACGTCAGTTGAAGGCATGCTTTTTTCTTCTTTTGGCAGACAAGGTTAGAAGAAAGAGAAAAAGTGGAAATAAATTTGAGATTCCTATGTTCAGAAGTTCTGAAAGACCAAATAGAAAGTAATCTTTGCTTTTTAATATATTATTTAATTTATTATTCCTTCATATACACATTTATTTATGAATATTTTACTTTAAAATTTTCTGATTAAAGTCACCATGTATCTATCATTAATATTAAATAATTGGTTGTTAGATTCGTTTCCGAGAACATATTCCGGTTGATTGTACTGTCATACTGTTTGTTAATCCTTATTAATTGCTGAGCCCAATGCTCTACTTTGATTGATTTTTGTGTTGTTGTTAGAACTGATTTCCTCTGCATAGCATGCAAATTAGATTGACCAAGAGCCACTCTCTTAAACGGTTTAGGAATGACCGAGGACAGTGTTTATTGTGAACCATGCCCATGTGAGTTACACAGTCAGTATTTGAAGGTTAAGGTAGTTCATCATTTTGTAGTGCTTTAGTTAAATACATGGTGCCTATTAGGGACATAAAATAGCTGCAGTTAAATGTCACTTTCACAAATGTATTCACAAACAAGAAGGGGGTTTGTCATAAAATGATATGCAGACATTACAAACACAAAGAGGTCATATTTAAGTAATCTACTTCTGTTTAGAATTTGTCATTAAACAAAATGGTTTTCCCCTCAGGCAAGGGAGCGATACCAGCAAGGAAACGGAGGAGTTACGGAGAGGACCAGACTCCTATCTGAGGTACACACCGTGCTTTGCCTAGCTTCTCCCCTGCTGCCAGGGCCCCAGCGTTGAGAACCTTTGGATGCTTTAATACTGCTTATCTCAATTGCTTTAAATTGTGACTTTAAAACATTTTCTTTAGGAGAAAATCTCTGATTTTCTTATCAGTAAATCAGTTATTTATTCATACATTTCTTGTTTCTATAAGGTGCCTGAAGTGACTGAGCATGGTAGCTCATGCCTGTAATCCCAGCACCTTGAGAGACTGAGGCCAGAGGATCACTTGAACCCGGGAGTTGGAGACCAGCCTGTGCAACATAACGATACCTTGTCTCTACAAAAAAAAAAAAAAAAAAAAACACAAAAATTAGCCAGGCGTGGTGGCATGTGCCTTTAGTCCCAGCTACTCATAAGGCTGAATCAGAAGGATCGCTTGAGTCCAGGAGATCAAGGCTGCGGTGAGCCATGACTGTGCCACTGCACTCCAGTTTGGGTGACAGAGTGAGACCTTGACTCCAAAAAATAAAAAAAAATCAACATGAAACCTGCCCTTAATATGAGCACGCTTATACCTTTCTTAATTTTTTTTTACATAAGTATAATTAATACAGAGAAGAGTAGGTGAGGCACTGGGAGAATCTATAACAAATTTTAACAATAGTCTGCAATATATAAGATTTATGTTTAGTGATTGTTGTTGATAACTTGTGTGTGATCTGGGGTATTTCTCTGTTCACAATTGGGAGTGGTTTATAACCTCCTCCTCCTGAGATCTTCTAGAATATTTGAACATATTGTTGCATTTATTTTCATGATTTTGCAAGAGAGGCAAGACCTGGTATATACTCCCATTTTCCACTGAAGAGCTGAGGGAGGAAAAAACCTTGCAAGAAGGTCAGTCATCAATTTGGGACTAAAATCCTAAGTGATCTTTGGTTACAACCCAGTATAAGTGTCACAAACTTTACTGTTTTGACAAGAAAGAATTAAGCTTCTTTTATAGAGATTACTTGAGGAATATATAGTTATTTTGAAATACTAAAAATAAAACTTTAGAAATATTTAGACTCTAATCCTGTGTGGTGCTTCTGGGCAAATAAAATGGTATGTAAAAGGAAAGTGCTCACTTATGTTAGGTAAATTAACACTTGAAGGGAGTCCAGGGAGCCATTTCGTTCTTTTGGAGTAGATAGTTATCCCCAGTTGCAACGTTTCAGGTGCCTGAAAAAAATTAATTTGCTCTACTTGGATGAGCACTTTATTCCCAGGGAAGGTTTTACTCACCAGTATGATAAAAATAAAGCCTACTAAGTTACAATAATTATAGTTTAGTTCTAGATCATATAACAAATTTTCAATTTTTTAAAGATAGTATTTTCCACTTATATTAATACTTATTTGGAATTTTGCTAACAATAGAGGCTGTAGTAGAGTAATCTCAACTAGTAGTGAGCAGATATGAACCAGTGTGACAGCACAGTGTGCCTCATGAAGTTTGGAGTTCATGATTTGATTAAAGCAATAAGAACATTTTTATATGTAGCCATATGCTATAAATATTATTTTCAGTGTCTTATAGAGGAAAAGGTGACATAGTCTCTTATAAAACCATAATATTCAGAAAGATATCTAGAGTACCTTTAGAAATCAAACATTTCTTTAGGATGTTTATACTATTTTAATTAATAACTGATTGTTAGAAAATAGCATGGTAGGTGCTATGAGATAGTTGCACGGTTTGAGTGCCTAGTGACTAAAACAACTGTGATTGCTTTTATTCTATTATGTTGCTACGTGAGAAAGTAAATGTGAAAGTCATTTGCTGAAGTTTAACATTAGGGGAATTCTGAGAAGATGAAAAGTATTATATATCAGCTTACTTTATCTTATTATTTGAATTATTCCAGAATATTTCTAATATTTTTATATCCCTTTATACATGTCTAATATCTAAATTAAATTTTCTCAATATTATTAAAAAATTTTGAAAAGTTGTTAAAGTTCAGTGCTCATGAAAGCTTTTCTTTCAATGGAAGGTTACAGAAGAATTAGAAAAGGTAAAGCAAGAAATGGAAGAAAAGGGCAGCAGCATGACCGATGGTGGTGAGTACACATACATTTTAATGGGAAAAGTAAGCAAGGGAAAAATAGCTCTTCAACACTGCTTAATTACCTACTTCACAAAATCAGGCTATTAATAGGGATTCTACTTTCTTAAATGAATTATTTGTTACTTGTTTGAAGAGAATACATGGTGCAAAAATGATCATCAGTGTACTGGTTTCCTTATAAATCTGCTGAGAAGAGTAGTAATTTTTTTTTACTATAATTTAGAGTTGCTTGTTTGTTTGTTGGTTTTGAGTCAGGATCTCACCTTGTGCCCAGGCTGGAGTACAGTGACACACTCACAGCTCACCACAACCTTGACCTCCTGGCCTCAGGCGATCCTTCCACCTCAGCCTCCCCAGTAGCTGGGACTACAGGCATGTACCACAATGCCTGCTTTTTTTTTTCTGTAGAGATGAGGTCTTGCTGTGTGACGGAGGCTGGTTTCGAATTTCTGGGTGCAAGCAATCTTCCCACCTTGGCCTCCTAAGTTGCTGGGATTAAAGGCATGAGCCACCATACCTAGCTCTAATGTAGGGTTTTTTTTTTTAATTAAGCAGTATTGATTTAAAGATAGAGTGAGAAATAATCAAATATGTACTTTGTTATGCCAGTTTAAAAAATAATGTTTTGGCTGGGCCCGGTGACAAGCTACCCAGTAGACCAGCACTTTGGGAGGCCAAGGTGAAGGAATTGCCTGAGCCCATGGGTTTGAGAACAACCTGAGCAACTTGGAAAGATCTCATCTCTACAATAAATCAAAAAAATTTGCCAGGCATGGTAGTATGCGCCTGTAGTTCTGTCTACTTGGAAGGCTGAGGCGGAAGGATCGCCGGAGCCCAGCAGGTCAACACTGGGGTGACCATGAGCGTGCCACTGCACTCCAGCCTGGCTGACAGAGTGAGACTCCAACTCAAAAAACAAAAAAGGTTGTATTCGGTTTTCATCAAATGAGCCTCATTTTTCTATTTTATGCACCGAAGTATAATGCCCAAAAGACACTAGCATAGTAACATGGTGATCTTTAATTTTTTTCCTCCTCCCTGTAGATCTGACTGGGCAGGCGCTAAATAGAGAAGAATTAATAGTTTTCCAATAATCATTCTCCATTGTGAGCTAGTTACTTTGATATGGGCCAGTAGTGATTGCCTAAGGCTTCTCTATGCCCTAGAAAGATATTCCAGAGTTCTAAGCTGTCTACTGAGTGATCTTGCAAAAGGGAATGTATATAGGGTGTTTTTGCAGTGTGTTTTAAAGTGGCCCATTATCTACATCTCAAAGGTAATTCTCTCTTCTCCTTTGGCCCTTTGGTGTCTCTTTTTCCTAAATACAAATATACCAGCTCATAAATCATCTTCGAACACATCCTTAAACACCTGTTTGGCAGCTGTTCCACTAGAAAAGGAAGAAAGTTTAGTCTGAGCACATCAAATACTATATCATTTTCCATCCTAAAAAATCTCAGGTACTTGAAATGCCACAGCAAAACTGTGTGAATGTCAGTAAGTTGTTGGCTGTGTTTTTAACCCTATTTTTGGTATAAGACAAAGTAAGAAAAATGTCATACAATTCTGTAATACACCAATACTCCAAATGAACATTTTCATTTCATGTTATTTTCATTTTGTAGCTCCTTTGGTGAAGATTAAACAGAGCTTAACAAAACTGAAGCAAGAAACCGTTCAGATGGATATTAGAATTGGTATCGTGGAACATAAGCTGCTACAGTCAAAACTGAAGGAGAAATCCAACATGACTAGGGACATGCACGCGACGGTGATTCCAGAATCAGCAATAGGCTCTTATTAAAGCATAGTGTTTTTCATGTTCTGATTAGTTGATTTTTTATATCAAATTATATTTCATACTGCATAGACTTCAAAGCACAATTATACCTCTTAAGCCATGTTCAAATGGGTATTTTTTACATATAAACACACACATACTGTATCATGGTGATTATGATGGTTAAATCCTTTACAGTGAATGTAATGTTTAATAAAGTAATTTAAAATTCTCACTTTCAGAGAAGCTTTTGCTCATTACTAACGACGTTTAGCTCCTGCACAGCGCCTCCTCCTCAGCATTCCTTGTGTGCCCAGGATATGGGCCTGTGCTTCCTTCAGGGGCTGCTGCTGTTGCCATAAGGCTGCCGACCAGCCCTTTGAGTTGCTCCACCTCTGCCATGACCACAGGTGCTTCTCCCCCAGAGGCAGCTAAGGATGGCTGTGTGGGCTTCTTCTAGGAACCCAGACTACTCTTGCCTCAGCTTTATGGCTACCTAAAATTACCACTCTGGTAGGTGTAAAAAAACCTTCATTATTCGTATTAACACTTGAAGTGTCTGACTTGCCATGAATATTTCATAGCTAAAATGATTTTATAGGGATTCTACATTCTAGGATCTAAGGCCACTAAATCAATAAGAATGAATGAGTGAATAAATGGGTAACCAGTCAAGTTTGACTCTGTTCTCAGAATGAGGAAAAGCAGAACACGCCCAAGTCCCAGTTCTGCCTTCGGGGGTGTCAGCTATACTAGAAGGCCATTTTGTAGTGAAGGAGCGACGACAAGTTGCATGAAGGACCATCAGCCTCTGGTCCTGCACGTCTTACTGTGTGACCGTCTGGAGTGGGATTTCTAAGTTGGTGAAATAAGCAATATTAGAATACCAGACTAGAGTGGAAAACTGGCCAGAACAACTTGAAGCAGGAAATGGCCATGCTTTTTCTGTTTTTGTTTTTTTTTAATAGTTTTAAAAGTGGTGCTAAATTTTGATAAGAATGTTTTATGATTAAAACAACAAAAATAATAAAATAGCATTATCATTTTTCACCCTAATACTTTTCTACTCCGAATTTTATTATTTTTTTCTCAGCCTTTACCTTCTAGACATACACTTCAATACACACAAAAATCACTTGCTTTCCCTCAAACTCTAGTTTAAGATTAACTTTAGCTATGTGGAAGTCAGTTCTTGTTACACAAGAGGGTGACAATCAATACAATGACAAATAAGCCAGTTTATTTAATTGATGAAGAAGAGGAAACAAAACCTACCATGAAATAACTGGGTATTTTATATTTTTCCTCTTTCTTTTATGGTCATTAGGAGGAGCCTAGTAGAAAAAATGAAACGTGGCCTTTGGTCCTGGGAATTTATTTGCATAGTTGTTGTTATGACTGAGCAGATTTTTGATGAATTCAGTCAATGCAGAAAGCAGCCCTTCTAGATAAGTCAGAGCTCTCCATAAAATGTATTTTTTGCTCAGAAGAAAAGTATACTCTTTATTTCTTACAAACGTAAAAATCGAAGAATTCTTCCATGGAGTGGTATGAGTAGCCTATTTTTACTTTCTTCTCTGAAATAATCCAGTTCCCTCAGGCCGGGAAAACACTGTGCATACCTAGAATAAAGAGTGTATTATACTGTATTGTAACTGGTTTTTTTCCTTTCTGTCCTCTGAACTGCTTGAGGATAGGACAAAATTGTGTTTATTTTCACATTCCTAGCCAAGTGCCCAGCATATAGGAAGTGTCCAGTAAATTTTTGAGTTAGTAAGTAGATGACTGGCACCACGCGGTTCCAGGACGTCTTCTAGCTGCTATTCCATAGCGTGAAGAATTGAATAACTTTAAGCCTGTGTTACAGTTTGGTATAGTTTTCAAGATAGTAATTTAAAATTTGGGGGTTTTTTTTTCCTATGGGATTGCAATTGGAAGCATCAGTATGAATTCATGGGGTTTAAAAAAATGCATATAGGTTAATATAAATATAAAAATATTTATAAACTTAGAAATACGTACACATATATACATATATAGAAATACATACACATATATACATACATTTCCTAGTTCTGTCTTCTGAGAGAGCCTAGAAACAGTGATAGCCCAAAGACCACTGTGTGCAACACTCTGTACTCAAATCCTTGATGTCTTAATTCTTTACTTAAACAAAACACAAACTTTTTAGAAAAATGGCTGACTCCTGGGCCAAGGGAGGGAAAGCACAAGATAAGCCTAAAATATCATGCTCTGCCAGAAAATAAGAAAACACTCATAGAATAATGGGGAAACAGATTGAGGGATATTCCATTGACCAATCTGGGACAATTTGAGCACCAAATAAATTATCATAGTAATAAATTATAACCCATAGATTAAGAAACCAAGAGTCCACACAGATGTAAGTGAATGATGTAGTGCTGGACTCCCAAAAGGGAAGACGCTGTGTCTGAGAGGCAAAGAAATGACCCAAAAGCAACAGAGTAAATGTGGGCTTTATTTAGGAACTTACAGGGAAGGTCAGGGACAGGGAACTTCCTGGACAGGAAAAACCCTCCCAATTGTAACAGGCACACAGGTTATGTAGCATTTCATATAGGGCCCAGTGTAGGTTAAGCTGAACGAGTGGGGTTTCTAACTTTAAGAGTAGCACAAAAACATGCTGCTTCATACCTTGCATGTACACAAAATGGTGGTGATTTCTCTCCAGGAAAGGGATTTTTAGTATAATGAATTAAAGGCAACCAAAGGTTAAGGGCATCGAATCTGGGGTCTGTTCAGGTCTGACCCAGCACAGGGATTCGACTGTCTCAAGGAAGGGTGCTCAAGTCAAGAACACTCACTGCACAAAGCTACAAGATGTTACAGACGCAGAAATCAATTGCTTTAACAATGTGTTATGGCCTCAGCATGACCTGCATGCCCAGGCATGAAACCTGAGGGAACGGGAGATATAACAGGTTGGCTACCCCCAGGACCCCTGCCCCAGGCCCCAATTCCCTTCTTGGGGCCATATTCCGAGCATACTACATGTTGTTATTGAGAGTCACCCTACAACTCAATGAATGGGAAGATGAGAAACATCTTCCTCAAAATAGAATGACAATTCATGTAAAAGGAATGCTGGTTCAGAAAATCACCCCCCAAAACTAGAATCATATCCCCAGACCAATGAACTGAGTATGGTGGCTCACACTTGTAATCCTCACACTTTGGGAGGCCGAGGCAGGAGGGTTACTTAAGCCTGGGAGTCCAAAACCAGCATAGGAAGCACAGCAAAACCCCCCTCTTTAAAAAAGAAAAAAAATAGCAGGGCATGGTGGCAAGGGTCTGTAGTCTCAGCTACTTGGGAGGCCGAGGTAGAAGTATCGCCTAAGCCTAAGAGTTCAAGGCACAGCAGTGAGCATGGCACTGTACTCCAGCTTGAGTAACAGAGTGACACCCCGATTAAAAAAAAAAATGGAAGGATGGAAAAAAGAAAGAGGAAGGAAGGAGGAAGAGAGGAAAGGAGGGAGGGAAGGAGAAAAAGAAACCACCACCACCTAGCAATTACCATAATACTCATTGTTTTGGGCAAGAATCATCAATGGATACTAAAACCAGTAGGTGAAAGGTTGATGAGAAATAGGATATTTATACAAAGTATGCAAGTTACTACACGAAGAAAAACTGATCATTTTCAATAGAGAAACCTGGCAGACACCACTTTAAGTGACCAAAGTTAATGCCAGTAATGGGACAAATAGACATCATATGTCTCCTGAGTAGGGAACGTGCTTACATGATTCCTCCTAGAAATGCACAGCCTGAACCTAATCATGAAACATCACATGAATCCAGAAGGAGGTTTGTACAGAGTGGCCATATTCTTAAAAAATGAAAGCCAAATACTAAGGAACTGTTTCAGAATAAAGGAGACTAAAGAGACACGATAACCAGGGGCTTAAAAAAATAGTATACCCATTTTTTAAGAGATGTTATCTATGTATTACTTTATGCAGTTTCATAATCAGAAGTGTCTGGATGCTGATGGTAACCACTTTGAGCACCTCTTATAATTGCAGAAAGTCAAGCATGTCTTGTATTCATCTTTTGTTATCAGTATATATTGAGTTTTACACTTTCTTTTTTTGAGTTGGAGTCTCACTCTGTCGCCCAGAGTGGAGTGCAGTGGTACACTCCTGGCTACCGCAGCCTCGACCTGCTGGGCTCTGGTGATCCCTCTGCCTCAGCCTTCCAAGTAGCTGGAACTACAGATGCGTGCTACCACGCCCAGCTAATTTTTTTGATTTATTGTAGAGATGAGGTCTCACCAAATTGCCCAGGCGGGTCTTGAACCCGTGGGCTCAGGCAATCCATTCACCTCAGCCTCCCAAAGTGCGGGATTACAGGCGTTTTACACTTTTTACAGGCGTTTTACACAGGTTTTTCCTTTCTTAAAATGTGTATACATATTTTTGACACTCTCTGTATATACAAGGGGTGCCAAAAAAATACACATTTTAAAATATATTATCTATGTATTACTTTTTGAAGTTGAATTAGATTACCATAGCAATGTGTAGTATGACGTTGGCTCAACTGTGATGCTGCCATTTTCTTTGACTGTCTTGCCTGTTACATAGTGATGCTAACGTTCATTTGATTAATGCCATCTTTTAAGCAAACCTCATACTTAAAATGTGTATACATTTTTTGGCGCGCGCGTGTGTGTGTGTGTGTGTGTGTGTGTGTGTGTGTGTGTGTGTGTGTGTGTGTGTATTCACCAAGCCAGAAGTCCTCTGAACCCTTTCATTTGGGATTTTCATGGAGATTCCATTACATAGGCATGATTGAGTAAATCATTGATGATTTGAACTCAGTCTCCCCTCTTCAGTGGTCAGAGGGTAGAGCTGAAAGTTCTTACTGCCTAATCACATGGTTGGTTCCTCAGTCCCTACTGGCCAAGAGATGTCTCATTAGCATAAACTCAGGTATAGTTGAAAGAGACTTATTGTGAATAACAATAGATGTTCCTTTAATCCCTATGACTCAAGAAATGACAAGGGTTTTAGGAACTCTGTGCCAGGAACCTGGGACAATGGCCAAATATACATATATATTTCTTATTATGTCACAATATCACAACTATTAAATTTTTACGTGACTTTTAGGACATTCATTATCCTCAGTTTAATCTTATTTTTCCTGCAAAGATAGGGATAGGGCTAGAATATTCTGGACACTTTTAGTCCTAAACTTGCATGATTTTAACTCTTTAGTAGACTCTCTTCACTGTTGGCAGTCACTTGCAATGGCGTGCTGGAGTCCCCTCTTCCCCTCTCCAAAGAGCAGAGTGTCAGATATTCAGAAACTTTAAGAGCCAGTTGTTAAACTGTTGGTATCTTAAAATCAGTCTGTTGCGGGAGTCCTGTATTTACACCATGGAAATAGGAAAACACAAATCAGGGCTTTAAAAAACAGAAGCAAAACAAAACAAGGAGTCCGTTTACCAGGGTACTGCAAGTAACAGGTATTATAATGTTCCACAGACCAGAACCAAACAGAGCAAATATATAACAGAATGCTCCACCATATTTTAAGGTAGATTATTATAGTACTAATTGAATTAGGCCAGATTTGTAAGTTATTCTAAAAAATCGTTAAGTCTACATAAAGCTACTCCAAGTGTCCAATGCGCATCCCCCGCACAATTTTATTGATATTACTTTACTGCCTTCTGATCCCTAGCTCCTTTTACTGCTCCTCAAATCAATAGGCTAAAGCAGCCCAAGCATTTCCCTGCAAGATAGATTCAAAGATCATGTTTGTACAACTGAAATAATGTAGAAAACACAACTAGTCCAATTATATGACCATAAAAAAACGAATTCAGCTCACTGCATCATTGATCCATTTAATTGTATAGCAGCTTCCTATTGATAACAGGAAATGTCCCTGACCCGACCATGCTGAAAATGAAGCTGGCCAGTTTTCCACAACCATAAATTTCAATAAGAATTCTACATAATACGCAGGGACTAGAAATCATAGCCAGAGTTTACTAGGTTTTTCTGAGTTTTACTCACCTATTTGCCTTGCATATGATCTGATTTCTCTTATGCTTCCTGGACTTCCTTAGTAATTATTCTTTTAGTTTGTTTGTTTTTTGAATTAGGGTTTCACTCTATGACCCAGGCTGGAGTGCAGTGACATGATCACAATTATCATGGTTCACTGCAGTCTCAATTTCCTGGGCTTAGGTGATCCTCCCACATCAGTCTCCCAAATAGCTGAGACTGCAGGCATGAACCATCACCTGGCTAATTTTTTTATTTTTTTTTTTGTAGAGACAAGTTCTCACTGTGTTGCCCAGGCTGATCTCAAACTCTTGGACTCAAACAATCCTCTTGCAAAAGTATTGGGATTATAGGCGTGAGCCACCATGCCCAGCCAAATGTTAGCCTATTCTTATGTTCATGACTAGATCTTTTCTTTCAAATAGAGGTAGGTTGTGGTCAATTTTAGACCATCTATTTAGACCATTCATTTGGTCCTTGGAAACTACTCTGAGACTACAAGCATTATAGAGGGGGCTGCAGACCCAGAAGTGCCATTTTTAGTCATATTTCTGGCCTCTTGATCTGAGTGGATGCTATTTTGTATATCTGTGTCTTGGAAATACAGCAAACATTTGATGGGTAACTACTATATGTTGAACGCAGTAATAGCTACTAAGGAAAACAAAGATGAATAATGCATCATCCTTCCCTCTAAGAGCTCACAGTCTAATGGAAAGATATGTGTACATGATTAAAATGGTATAATGGTAAGTTTTATAATGGTATAATAGAGACATAAACACCACATTATTGAAGCTGAGGTGAAGAAGTAGTGCTAACTTGAAGGAAACAAAGAAGGATTTATAGACTTGGTGCTTGAAGGATGAGTAAGATTCCAATAGCAGAGAAAAATGGGAATGGCCAGTCCAGGCAGAGGGAAAGACACAGAATTCTGGGGTGCAGAGGGGCATCCAGGGGTCAGGTAGTGGAGGGGAATCATCAGAGGAACACAGGAAGAAGAAGAAAGATAAGTGCAGGATCCCGAATGCCAGTCTAAGGAGTCAAGCAAGACAAGTGGGCAAAACCAAGAGGCATAAGACACTGAAAGGTGATATGGGAGCTGTGTGCCGTGAAACACGGTTGAGGGAGTATGTGGAACCAGGTCGTCCAGAATTTTCCAAAATGATAAAGAGGAGAAGCAGCAGGAAGAGGAACTAACATGAGCAAAGACACAAAGATGTTATCAGTGATCATTATGACCACTATGCATGCCAGGCACTGTGATGAGTACTTTATATGATCACATTTTTTCCATTTTACAGATATAAAATTGAGATTTAGAGGAGCTAAGTGAAGTGCCCAAGGCCACACAGGAGCAAACTTAAAGGTGAGTCCATCATGCCATAAAACCTTCAATTTGGCTGAGTGCAGAGGCTCACACCTCTAATCACAGCAGTATGGGAGGCTGAGGTGGAAGGGTCACTTGAGCCCAGGAATTAGAGACCCACCTGGACAACATTGCAACTCATTTCTACAAAAAATTTAAAAATTAGCTGGGAGTGATGGCGTGTACCCATAGTCCTAGCTACTCAGAGGCTGAGGCAGGAGGATCTCTTGAGCCCAGGAGTTGGAGGCTCTAGTGAGCTATGTGCACACCACTACATTCCAGCTTGGGAGGGTGAAACATTAAAAGGAAAAAAAAAATCTTCCATGTAAGAAATATAATGATACATAATATATGAGAACAATAAGTGAAGTTCATTATCAGGTGAGATTTTTAAAATTACAGTTACCCATCATTGAGCAGCTACTGGTTTGCAAGGAACTTTATATGTGTATTATTGAATCATCACAACAGTGTGAAGAAAAAGTTTGATCAAAGTCACCCAGTTAGTGGCATAGCTAGAGATTCTTCCTACACAAAAAGAAGGGCAGGAGAGGGAAGGAGGACACCAGGCATTACTTTCCGGAGAGGTTGAGATGGAAAAGCAGGAGTTTCGGAAGCTATGGGTGATGACTGCCCTTCTATGCCTACTGCCACTGGACCTTCTCACATAATACAACAGAAAAAGACCCTGATTTGGAGTTAAGAGAGAGATAGATGCTACTGGATTCAAACACTGTTGGATGGAGGGGCGTATCGGAACATCTGTATGTGGATATGATCAAACAGTCCGTTGTGAATAGCATCAGGCAAGAGCTGGTGTGGGTATTGGGTGTCTTGTAATGGAAGATGATGGGGGCGACCTGATCGGAAACTGAAAGGAAATGTGAAGAAATGGACTGACCTTCCATTTCCTTGGAGGATGTCAACAGGGCAGAGCCCAAGTCTGTCCCGGAATGTCATAATTTTGTCCAGTTGGAATCAGGAAGTGGCAATTCTAGAGTTTCAATCCAGGGGCATCGGAGCAGAGTTAATACAATACCAGATGCTAAACTTTAGGTGATGCCAGGTCGTAGAGAGTGACCCAGGGTATGATCTTCCCTGGGACTGGGGCTGGCAGGAAAAGAGCAAGTGGGTAGGAACGCTGCGTAGAATCCCCCTTTGTGGAGAGGATCTAAAAATCCAAGGCGTTCTGCTGAACAGTCTAGGAAGAAAAAATAATAAATAATAAACAAACGAATGAATAATAAATAGTTCAAGGCACCAGAAAATTCTGCATTGTTCTCAGAAACCACTCAGTACCTCACAAACTTTACAAAAGGCGTTGCTGACCTTTTGGTTTAAGCAGATGCTATTTAGTCCTAACTTCATTAGAATTCTGGAAAGGGCTAGAGTGGCTCAACCCACACTAGTTGGCCATGAGCAGTTAAGCCCACTCACTTAGGTGTTCAGGGGCCTAGCTGGGAAGGGATGAGGGCTGACTTGGTGCTGGCACTTAGGACAGAATCAGGGCTGGGATGGAAGTTGTCTTCCTAGAGGCTGTGCCCCAAGCCCAGAGTGAGTAAAATTATTCAGAAATAGAGACTAGGGTCAGGCACAGTGGCTCATGCCTGTAATTCCAGCACTTCAGGAGACTGAGGCAGGAAGGTTACTTGTGCCCAAGAGTACAAGACCAACCTGGGCACTATAGCAAGACCACATCACTACAAAAAAAAAAATTTACTGGGCGTGGTGGTGCATGCCTGTATCCTCAACTACTCAGGAGGCTGAGGAAGAAGGACTGCTTGAGCCAAGGAGGTTGAGACTGCAGTGAGCTGTGATTGTGCCACTGTACTCTAGCCTGGGAGACAGAGTGACACCCCTAATTGAAAGAAAGGGGAAAAAAAGGAAGGAAGGAAGGAAAAGAAAAGGAAAGGAAGAGAAAAAAATAGAGACAGAGACAAGGACCAAGGGTTGGAACTGCTTACCCTAAAGACTGGCCAGAAGAAGGAAACAAAAGAATCCATCAGATGAGTTAAAGCCAATTGAGGAGAAAGTAGCTCCCAATTTCCTCTTTCCCTTCTTCCCTTGTTTCCTGTGTATTCCATTCATTTAGTTTTGATTTCTAAGCAGAACAAACCAAAAAGAAAACTCCCTTTGCGGCAAAATGAGGGTAATGATACCTCCCTCGTGGGGAAGTTATGAGTATTAAATGGGATCATGTAGGTAGCTGCATCCATGTGGTGCTCAATCTGTGTTCGTTCTCACCCCCTACCCCAGGATCACATGCCTTGGTTTTTGAGTCCTTTGATCTTATCATCAAAACAGAAGCAGGTTTGATTAACCTGGGTGTGGCTGGTTTCTACATACAGACTTAACAGTGAGAGAAAAGAAACGAATGCAGCCTTTGGTTTTCAAATCAACTTTCATGTGTCTGAAAAGGTGTTCTTTGACTATGCTCTTCAAAGGGTGAGAAAATGGAAATCATCAGTGGAACAGAAGTGCCTTCTCCAAATTCATAGCTGTGGTCTGTGCCCTGCCTGACACTGTCTTAGCATGTGGGGAATTCCAGGATGGGAAAAAGAAGCAAAACAACAAATCACTTGGTCCTGCTTAGGCTTCCAATTCTGGGGCAAACCAGTTCCCCTGAACCACCTTCTAAGCCAGAGATCTCCAACCTTTTTTGGCATCAGGGACCAGTTTCATGGAAGACAATTTTTCTATGGACCCGGGGTGGGAATGGAAGATATGCAGTCATACCTCACTGCTAATATTAATCTGTATTTGCAGTCGCTCTCCAGTGGCTAGCATCACCACTACAGCTCCACTTCAGATCATCAGGCATTAGAGTCTCATAAGGAGGGCGCAATCTAGATTCCTCGCTTGCACAGTTCACAATAGGGTCTGCACTCCTATGAGAATCTAATGCCACCGCTGATCTGACAGAAAAGAGCTAACACAGTAATATGAGTCATGGGGAGTGGCTGTAAATACAGGTGAAGCTTTGCTGGCTCAACTGCTGCTCACATCCTACTGTACAGCCTGGTTTCTAACTGGCCACAGACTGGTACTGGTCCATGACCTGGGGATTGAGGACCCCTGTTCTAAGAAGGCCGCTGCTTTAGTTATCAGCCTTTGGCTCTGTGTTTTACAAGTGCAAAGGTGAACATCAATAGCTTGTTACCTTTCCCCCTTATTAGAAGTGGCTGGTGCTTATGTTTATAAGAGACATCATTAGTTCTGCTTCATGGATCCACCTTTCCTGTAATATGACTCATGTGTTTTATCTTAGAAACTCAAAGCATAGTTCCGTTAATACACATGTTAACTCCCTTATGGGGAACCCGTGATATTTGACAAACAAAATGGGGAATGTGGAACAGTTCTAAAGCAGTGTTCCTCAGCCTCTCATGCTTAGGAAGGCGATAGATTTTTGCATCTTGGCCCAGAAACCTCTCTACCTCCACCTTCCCTGGAGGTCGGGCTGAGCTCCAGGAAAGAGCAGGAGAGAGCAGGAGCTCAAGATAGTGTTGCCACAGTGCTGGGCTAATGTCACATCTTCCCTTTCAGGCCTGCTGCCACCCTCTCCTCTCCTTCACCAGGGATCCAAGGATCCCCAAGGAGACCACTCCAGTTTGTCCTACATAATGCTCTGTGGTTGTAAAGGCATGAGTATGTATGTCCATTCACCAAAATTCAAAAAAGGGGACTTTGACATAAAAATTCAGATCACAGATCTCGTAAAAGTCAAAAGGCATCACAACACAAAGCCTGCATCCCTACCTGTGATAATCAGATAAGGCAGAGTAATGCTTTCTGTTGTACCTCAGTCCTCTCTGTCCTCACCATTCCCTAGTATCTTCCTGAAATGAGGCCATCAGTTGCAGTTCTGAATACTAAATATAAGGACACCGGATTTTAAGAATTCTTACCTCACCTGCTTTACTATTCTGCATTGTCTGCTTGGCCCAGTGGGTTTTTGGGTGGAATCTAGTGAATTTTCACTGGCTGCTAGATGCTAGTCATCACCATAGCTACCATGATCACCAGCTCCCATTTAGCCATCCACTTTTGGGGAGAAAAAAATTATCAATAGGTTGTCTCCTCACTGAGTCTCCAGAGCTCTCGGAATAAACTATGTAACAGGCTCTTGAGGTCATCCAAAAGTCATGGGACTGTTCCCCAGGGATGGAACACATGCTGGCAGAGACCTGAGTCTGGTGTTGTGTCCCTTTGATATTTCCTGACTCTTCTAGGGGAGAGGAAACCACTTTCCTCACAGCCCAGTTCAAAAGAAGACTTTGTTGTTGCTGCTATTACTGAAATATTGATATCCCTATATTTTATATCCACATATGCATACTTTATATATCTGTTATAAGTATTTTACACATAATAGTTCTGTATGATTTTGATATATTACAGTAGAAAACTTAATATGTTACTGGTGTGTAGTTTGGTTGAAGTTGGAAACCCTGGTCAGGAGTATGCTGGACTTGTTTCCCAATATCTCAGTTTTCTTTACAACTTGAGGAAGTACCCTGTGTAGACATTACTAATAATATTAATCTTTAATTCACCTTATTCTACTGAGCATCCATACACATCCATCGTCACTGAAATTTCCCACTCAATCTCAGAGAGGCATGGTGCGGAAGCCACAACCCTGGTTTATGGAAAAGGAAACTCAGGTAAAGTGAGGCTCAGGTAAAGTGTTCGGGCCACTTAAGTGGTTGAGGTGGGGGCGGCCAGAGAAAAGCAGACTTCATGGCTGGTGGCCCAGGACTCTTTCCAAGACCGTTGCCACCACCAGAGTTAGATGAACATTAAAACATATCCGCTGAATAGATAAACAACCTTCAGTCTTTGGCAGTTAATACATAGGATGATAAAGCAGAATATTAGAAATACATTTGCACTCTGGTGCAAGTTCCTCAGTATTATATTGGAGTTAGAAACTGAAAGCAGTTGTCAAGGTAGTCTATAATGAAAAATGGTCATGGTTTGAATGTGCTCCTTTATCTCACTAATTCTATAACCCAATTTTTATCAAAGACCTCAGGCCTGAGAAGCTCAAACTGCATTTTGAAGCCTTATCTCATTAATATTCACCACCACTCCCGCAAAGGATGTGGGGCATGTATCATCATCTTCACGTTTCAGATGGAAATAGGCAGTGAGTAGAAGCAGAGCCTTGTGTGTCTGGGTTCAGGATTCAGAGACGGTTTGCTTTTAGCACTCTCACCCATGTCCAACTTGGCTTTGCCCTCCCCTGTAAGAAATAACACTGAGATAAACACGTGGGATGCTGTCATTTCAGCCTGATGTCCCCAGTGTCAGAGTCTGACCAAAAATAATAAGATTGAAGCCCCAGGGCTATGATAAAAACGAAAGGCTATGATGAAGTGAGATTGTCAAAAAAGCCATTATGCATGGGCCTGGGTACTCAAATGTCCTTAGAAAAATATTAAAAACTCGAATGTGTATTATTATACAATGGCAATTAGAACCTAAAACTCACAGTGAAAAGAACAAACTTAGTGATCCCAGCCATGGTCACACAAGAGCCGGGTTTTCAGATCTGGTTCTACTCTGATTGTTCAGCATCATCTTGAGTCCTCGTGTCAATTTCATCACTTCCAACACTTTTCACTTTTCATTTGAAAAATCTCTCTGCCTTGTCTGCAAAGCAGATAAAAGACACTGGCATTAGCAACCACAATGACCACTCAAAAGAACACACAAAGTGTCGTCCTGGGTAGATCTGTGGTCCATTTGATCAGAAATTCTGTCGCCATTGTCTGAGATATATGGGAGGACATGAAATCTTAAAAACTGGTTTGCACTTCTGGGAACTTTATCCTACAAATACAAAAATCACACAAGATTATTAATTGCAGCAATGTTTGTAATAGCAAAAAATTTGGGAATGAACTAAGTGACCATTAATAAGAAATTGGTTAAATAAATTGTGGTACATCCATCCAATGGAATGGAACTCAGCACTAAAAAAAGGATGGAAATCTTAAAATATCAATAAAGGAAGATCTCAAGGATACACTGATAAGTAAATAAAGCAAGCTGCACACACTCAAGTGTGTGTAGGATGCTACAAATTGTTTTAAAAGTGCAAGGGTGAATATTTTCAATCACCTGTAGCAATCAAACACTTTCTATGTCCTAAAAATTGTTCTAGCTACTAGGGATATGGCAGTGAAGAAATGAGATCAAACTCTCTGCCTTCAAGGAACTTATTCATGTTTGCTTGTATATCGTTGCACAAATCTTTGAAAAGACACACGAGTAACCCTTAACAATCATTCCTATCAGAGGGGGCCAAGACGGCACACATGGACAAGTACAAGAGGCCAGGTTTTCACTGCAGAAACTTTTGTATTCCTTAAATATTTAAATACAATAAAATGCAAACAAAAAATAAGCAGGTATTACCTACCTTTTAAAATTAACCTGATGTGGATTTGCATTCATTAATTTATCCACACCTGTCTTGAACCTCTTTATCTATTTAAAAGCTTATGCCCAGTTTGCACAGCTTTTTCCATTTATTTATTTGTAGAATTTAAATAAAATAACCTTCCTTCTTTTCTGGTCTTATAGGACTTTCTTTCTTGATTTCAAAACACCCCTTTCATCTAATATTCTGAGATTAAGTGAACATATCTGGTTTGCTGTCCTCAAGACATCCATTCATCTATAAACCTTAATGAAATCTCCCCATTACTTTTGCCTTCTCTCACTGAAGAGTTCTGACTCCTGCTAACAAATTCCTAATTTCCATTCTGTTAGTTACATAAACCTCAATTTAAATAGAAGCATCTCTGCTTATAATTGAGCCTCCATTTCTTCCTCCTACTAAAACCACCACCCACCAGCCTCACCACCCCAGGACTGCTGTTTATCTCCATTTTTATCCACGAACTTCTTTCTCACAGAAAATATCCCAAAACAATCATTTTGAAACACATAAATTCTTTCTCAAAAATCCTAACAATGAATTCACTTCTTTCTATCCCTCATCCTTCTTCTAACTCCCAATGTTCAGCCCTGTCTCTGGTTCCCTTGACCTCCACGGCTACGGATGATGCTGTGGGTATGCACCCCTTGCAGAGCCCAGCACAGCTCCTAGTTGTACCAGTGTGTTCTCTGTCACTCTTCTCTCACCTGTACCTCTCATTGCTGAGCTGAAAGACATTTTCCAGCTCGGATCATCCTCCACCCTGCTGCAGGGCTTGAAACAGCATGCAACTCTTCATCCCTATCACAGGCTTTCAACACTGAAAGAGTCCATGGCTGCCAGTTGGCCAACTCTTGCATCCCAACCCCTTGTAGACCCACCTCTGGAGGACCCTGTGGTTCCCACTAACTTTGGCTTGGAAATACTTGTGCATCTTCTGTAGGAGACACTATCAGGCTCTGCCGCTGTCCCTGGGATCCCTCTCTAGAGTGATCAGGGGATTTCTAGGATGCTGTACTTTCCGTTTAAAACATGGACAGTCCTGGAAAAACCAGGGCAAATTGGTTGCCCAAGCCCCTACGCCTACTCTCCCAGGGAGACAAAAGGGGAGGGAACTGAGTTTACTTGACCCTGGGACAGCCCTTAACCAATGACTGAGAGGTAAGGGAGTTTAGGTCCTTCAGTGCCTTTGACCTGACTGGGGCAATGCTGGCTGACATACACTATCTCCAAAGGTTCCTGCAAGATTAAGTCAAACTTACCCTCCATTGGACTTTGCTTGATACCACCCTTGTTTTGTATTTGCTTGTTTGGTTTGGTTGTTTTCTTCCCTCTGTTGTTTCAACTATTCCATGCTGCTTCTAGTTTTCTGGGAGAACATGTCCTAATAAATCACTTCTGTGTCTCAGAGTCTTCTTCTAGAGAGCTCAGACGACTGTATAGTAAAATGATCCTGAAACATAGTGGTTAAAACAACTATTTTTTTATTTCTCACAATTCAGTGGGTTGACTGGGCTTAGCTGGGTGGCTCTTCTATTCCACATGACAGCTGGGACTACAGTCATCTGGGGACTCTCTTGGCCTGGGGAATGCTTGAGATGTTTCATGCCAAGACACTCATGTGTCTGAGGCCTCTTGACACTTTTTGTCTCACTTGGGGTCTCTCATAAGATCGTGGTCAGATAGCAACTGCCAATAGAGTCATCTAAAGGATTAACCAGAATGCTGAAATGGCTAGTCTCCTCTTGGATTCGTTTCCTAAAGCTGCTGTAGTAGCAAAAACTAGGTAGCCTTACATAATGGATATTTATTCTCTCACAGTTATGGAGGTAGGAAGTCTAACATCAAAGTATCAGCAGGGCCAAGCTCCTTCTGAAGCTTCTAGGGAAGAATCCTTGGCTGTGCCTTTCTAGGTAGTTGCTGACAATCCTTGACATTCCTTGGTTTGCAGCTTTGTTTCTCCAATATCTGCCCTGGTCATCACATTGTCTTCTCCCTGTGTGTCTGTGCCTTCTTGTAGCCTCCTTATAAGAATACCAACCATTGTCTGGTATAACTAGCCCAGTATGGTTTCATTGTAACTCGATAACATCAGCAAAGATTCTATCCCCAAATTGAGGTCGCATTCACAGGTTCTGGGTGAGCATGAATTTTCAGGGCATTATTTAATCCAGTACATCTCTCCATGGGGTCTTTCTACATGAACTCTCCATCAGAGAGAGAACTTGCAGGCAGCTCAAGGTTCCCAGAAGCACAAAGTGGAAGCTACAAGGCCATCTTAAGACTTATCAGTGCCTAGCACGGTTTTAAAGGCTGAGTGAAAAACAAGACAGACAAGGTGCCTGCTGTCATACAACTGCCATTGTAGCAGAGAGATTATCACTAGCCATTTCCCTTGCCTAGAGCGCTTTGAGTTAATGTGTTGTGGTAGTATGGAAAGAATAATGAAGTACATCTGACACCTGGACTCTAGTTCTGCTTTGGGTTCCAGAAAAAATAAAAGATAATGTAGCCTGTCTCCTGGCTCAATCACATTATATCTCTGGGCTTCCATTTCCTCATCCTATAATGAAAGGTCTGAACCAGACAATATGAGGTCCTTCCAACTCTGATGTGTCTCCAACATTTATACAACTGCTTTCCTTTGTTCAGACAACTTTCTTATTTTCATCTCTTTCATAAAGTCTTGGGGAAGAGGGAAAGTTTTCAGGTTGAGTAAGAAAGACATAGGAACTTAGGGAAAGAAAGAAAATGAGGTTCCTGTTCAGCTGAAAACCACCTTTCCCATTCCTTCTATATCCTTGTTCTCAAATTGTGATACTTCTTTAAATTATTAATATACATCTATTCAATTTATGGTTTCCATCTCAACTGACCCATTTCACAGGAGTGATAGGCTGCAAATTATGATGTGGGCCGATATCACATACCTCTTTTTTCCCCCATTGGTATCTCTGGCACACACCTGTTACAAAGATCTCCAGGTGTTAGTCAACATATGTTCCTGGGAGTCACAAAGAAAACAGGTGATTGTTCCTCTATGCTTATCAGCACAAAAATACCATGATACTCTCATATACTTTAATGGAAGGAACCCGAGGATCAGTTCACATGATGCATCTGTATATGTTGTTCCAAGCAAGTTAGTAGAAATGAGAATATAATAGGACTTTTTTGTTTTGAATAAAGTGCCACTATTTTTTCAAACTGTAATGTAGGGATCACATGCTTTAAAATTACTTGGGCTACATATTAAAATGCAGGTTTCTGGACTAGTCTCAGAGAATGAGAGCTGGTAGGACCAGCATGTAATTGTTTCCCCAAAACACAATGGAAATAGTGATTCTTACTAGTATCTCATCCTTCCACACAATTCCCATCACTCCTTGTTCTTTCTCTTGGGCAGTTTGGATTTCAGGTCAGAACTTCACAAATTCTCCTCCTGCCATGGTCCAAGAATTAGCCCAGTCATGAGTACCACCACCACCACCCCTTGTCTCCCCAGTTCTGCTGATGCTATAGGGACGCAAAATCCAAGGGTGAAGCAAAAAAGAGAGTCTGAAGAATCGCCTCAAGCAAGGAGGTTCTCAGATCAAGCAGGTTTCTGGGAACCCCAGAGCCGGAGATGCAGGACAGCATGATGGGAGGTTGGAAAGGGGGACAGCCAGGCAGGGTCCCAGAGCTCTCCCTGCCACACATCTCAAGACCCTTTTGTCATGTGCCACTGAAAAAATGTAAAGGACTATATAGTGAGAGATGTAGTGCTTTATTTTATACTGAGATATCCAGAGTGCGTTGAGACGTTTACAGGAGTGGAGAAACATTTTAACTACCATAAAATTTAGTATATGACCTATCACTCAACAGAGATGTAGCTTTTACTCTTTAATCAGTTACATTTCAAATTAATTTTGTTGTGTTTTTAAAGTCATTCATTTAATTAACTCAATGAATATTTATCAGACGCCTGCAGGGGATACAATGTTCGACAGACACTGACCTGGTCCCTGCTCTTATAGAGTTTATATTTCATGGGGGAAGAGAGTCAATGAACAAATAATCACATAAACAAAAGCATAACTACACAGTGTACTAAGGCTTATTATGATTAGAGACGAAGTTCACAGTGTTTATAAGGGTACATAGCAAGAGAAACTTACCCAGTCTGGGATGGGTTTGGGGAAGGTATCCATGCAGAATTAATTTGTGTTTTAAGAACTGAAGAATGAGTAAAAGTTAGCTATACTCGGAGGAAGGAGCATTTCAGACAGTGGGGTAATAGCATGTGCAAAGGTCCTGCAGTGAGATGAAGAGGCCCATATGAAGGAAGACAATTATGTCTAAGTGCAGAGAGCAAGGGAAAAGGGCCAAAGCTTCAGGGAGAGACCAGACTTTGCAGGACCTCGTGCTAAATAAATTGTTCTTTAAGAATAATGAGATCCATCAACAGGTTGAAGCAAGGGTTGATATGGTCAGATTTGTATTTTGTTAAGGTCGCTTGGACGGTACTGTAAAGAGCAGATAAAGCAGATCAAGTCCAGATGTGAGGAGACCAGTCAGGGGTTTTGATGGTTAGTTTTATGTGCCACTTTGATGGAGCTAAGAGCTGTCCAAATAACTGGGAAAACATTTCTGGATGTATCTGTAAGAGAGGATTTTTAGAAAATATTAGCATTTGAATTGGTAGAATGAGTAAAGATCTCCTTATGAATGCAGATGGGCATCATCAATCCACTAAGAGCCCAGATAGAACAAAATGGTGGAGGAAAGACAAATTTCCTCTCTCTGCTTGAGCGGGGGCATCCATTTATTCCCGCCATTGAATGCTAGTGTGCCCAGTTGTTGAGCCTTCAAACTCGGACTGCAACTGACACCATTGGCTCCCCTGGTTCTCACACCTTTGGGCCACTGGCTGTCCTGGGCTTGCACCTTGAAGACTGCAGATTGTGGCACTAACCTCCATAATCACAAGTCAACCTCTCATCAATCTCTTTCCATATATTTATACACAGATGCTCTTCATCTTACCATGAGGTCAAGTTCTGATAAGCCCATTATAAACTGAAAATATTGTAAGTTGAAAATGCATTTAATTAACCTAACTGCTCAAATATCATAACTTAGCCTAGGCTACCTTAATCATGCTCAGAGCACTTAGTTAGCGTACAGTTGAGGCTGTAGGTTTCATCAAATGCAAAAGCCTATTTTGGAATAAATCATTGAATATCTCATGTAATTTATGGGTTGCTGCACATTAAATTGAAGTTGGAACAGTTTCACATTACTATAAAGTTAAAAAATTAAGTTGAACCATCATAAGTCAAGGAACGACAATGTATCCCGGTATTTCTGTTGCTCTGGAGAACCCTAACTAACAAAGAGGTAGGTGCCACTAGATGAGATGAGAGATAATGGTGGCTTGGTTGTGGGCGGTGGCTGTAGAGATGGAGAGAAAAGGACTGCTTTGGAACATGTTTCAGGGGTATCAGAACCTGGACTTAATAATGGATTGGATATAGAATGGAAGGAGAGGACTGAGCCGGCAATGACGCCCAGGCGCCTGGCTCATACTGCTAAACGGAAGGCAGTTTCCTTCTCTGATGGAAGGAACACTTATGAGGACTATGTTTGGAAGGGGGAATACTTGGGTTCACTTTTGGATGTGTTTAGTTTGAAGAATTTTGAGACACTCCAATGGAGACATTGGGTAGGCAAATGAAGTTTGGGAGTCATCAATGATTCCATGACAATTCAATTAAAAAGGGAAAATAGGCCGGGCTCGTGTGGCTCAGCCTGTAATCCCGCGCCTTTGGGAGGCTGAGGTGAGTGGATTGCCTGAGC